>NC_041394.2:223119141-223326641 GCF_900747795.2 Erpetoichthys calabaricus | reverse complement strand
ATGTTGTTATTTTGTATCTTGGTTTGAACAGGTGTCAGTATATTTAGTCTTTGGCTTTTATTGCTGCCACCAGTTCGTACCTAGGCGTTATGTTACAACACAGATGATGAATGTATGAAGTGAAAATTAAAGTAATTTCTATTTTTTTTTAAATAAGGAAAGATTCAAAAATATATTTTAGTGTTTGTGGAAATCAGTTTAGTCTAGGCGCTGGGGTATTCCTTGAAGTACGCTTTATGAGTAACCTTGGCTTAAAGAGCAGATCAGCCTTATTTCTGCCACTTTCAGTACCACCAAAGAGGTTCAGTGCAAGTCACAATGTAGTATTGTAGTCAAAGAGTTCATTAAACTTCCATTTGCTGAGAAAAAAACACCTTGGGAAAAAGGTTCCAAGGATTTTTTAGTAATTCAGATGTTACTGCATTATCATTTAAATTAAATTTATATTTTTATTTTATAATGTTAAAATATCAGAAGCTATACTGTCAATTAAAGATGCTAAGATCTAATAATATATCACATTTAAGTTATTACGCCATTCCTCCCCATTGATTTTTTTACAACATGGGGCAAAATGAAAAGATGTAGTAATAAAAAATAGGTTCTAAATGTGTGTTCTGTGAGTGTAAAATCATTAATTAAAGAAAGCACCAAGTCTACTTCTGTAAACCTCTAACACTGTATAGCACAGACATATTCATGGTTATGTACGTTACAAGAAAAAAGTCACACTTCAAGACCTTTAAGGATCAACCATGGTTTATTCCAATTCTTTTAAAGTTTATTTAGGGTGGTGCATGCATACCACGTAGAGCTTTTAAACCACCAGCTCAAACAATGATTATAAAGAAAGCTCACTGTTATGTAAAAAAGTATTACAATGTATATTCTATAATAATAGTGTGGAACATACTGTATTTTAAAAAGATTTAATTGCATACCACCATAATTAATTGCATTCACCCTTGCATTCACTAATAAAGTCTTAAGTAGTCCATATTGTTCTCTTTTCACTACTGAGATATTAAAAAAACTGCATATTGTAAGTACTTAAAAATTGCATAAAAATAAAAAGTATATAAAAAAATCAACTGCACATCTCAGTATTTATTTCACTATTAAGATATCAAAAATATAAAATATATTGTAAATGGAGATCGCTCAATGAAATCAAAACACACATTATGAAAACTGAAAAAGAAAAAAGTATGGTCTGATTCTCATCCTGATGAATTCAATGCAGATGTTTGTAGTTACATTCAAAACATAAAATGTAAATTTGCTTTTAACAGCTTTGTAGGCTCATCCATGGCATTCACATTTCTTGAAAAGTTGATGGATAAGGGAGCTGGGATTGTACATTAAGGTTTTACAATACCAGTAAAAAATATTATTAAAGGACAGTACAGATCTTCAGGCATTTTCTGACGACTATAGGTTTGCAAAATCAACAGTATATGCGATTAATTTAAACCATACTGTGACAAATTGATTCGCCATATCGAATTCCTGGTAATTACGCTAATTTGTTGTACCATTTTGCTTTTCTTTGCTTCTGGCGCATTTTTGTCAACAGAGAATACTGGAAAGACTTGCAGCGTGCTTGGAGGTTTTCAGAGTATCCCTTGAGCTCAAGTGGACTGGCCTTCACATAATCACCACAAAGCTCATTAGAGGCTGAGTATGTAAAATACAAATTATTAACATCAGTGCACATGTAAGTCCTTTTAAATTACATTGATGTGTATGGCCAGTTGTATTTTGCAATCATTCTACCGGTAATTACGATAAACTCCTCAGCAGGAGTTGTATTTAAAGTTGCCCTTCCCACCAGTGTCAAAATTTGCAGTGTTTGCTTTGGTTGCGCAATATATATTTTTAAACAGGATGGTGCAGTGATAGTGCTGCTGCCTCACCGTAAGGAGACCAGACTTTGCATTTCAGATGTTCCCTGTGTGGAGACCACAGGTGTCCTATGTGGGTTTCCTCTGGGTGCTCTGGTTTATTAATAATTACGCAGTGAACAAACTCAGAACTGTAATGTATTTAGGCATCATCTTATATAGATTACCAGTCTTTCTTGCTTACTTAATAGCATTGGCATTTTTATTTTTATTTTATTATAGATTAATGTTAAAAACCATAACACTCTGTTACATGTTCTTTTATTTTACCACAAATAAATAAAACGTTATCCCATAATTTACAATGCATCCCATCAAATACACAGTTAAAGTCACAGTTACTCAAGCTGTAACTATTGCACTCTTCTCTCTCACTCTTTTAGCCAGATACATTATTTATTTTTATTGCTTAAATAATTCATGTTCACACATAATCATGGACTGGCTAAGACAGTCTTGCGTTAATGAGAAACACTTGCTCAGCTAAGGTGCGTTCTTTGTGGAATATTCCTCAGGTGGCTTGAAGTTTATAAATATTGTTACTTAATTGAGCTCATTACAGTTTTAGTGGCTGTGATTAATGCAATGATTTTGTACTCTTGTAATTGTTGCCAGTTTAAATGATACCTTTTAAAATGACATCAACAGAAATTCAGATATGAATATTTTATATTATTTCATTATACTAATATAGAACTATGATGCAGTGAAAGTAACATTTTGTAAAAATATAAAATGACAGTGATCAAATTGTAGAAGCACGTTTGGCGATAAACAGAGATACTTTATAAAGAGTAATTTAAATACTGATGTTTGTACAGTATATTACAAAAACTTGGCAACCTACAATAGTTGTTTATTAAATTAAAGGACACCCATGTACTACTAAAATAATTAAAATGACAAGGAAGCCCTTGTACAGTGCATGCTGTGAAAAGCACAATATAAAATGACACATGATTGATTGACAATGAAAAGCCTAGTTATTCAGATCACTTGAATTACTTGAAATAAACTAAAAAAAGTCATAAAAGAAGTCATCAAAACCATTAGCAGTCTGGATCTAGGATAACAAACGATCTTTTTAAAAACAAAAATAAGAAAATGAAAATAAAAATGCACAAAGCCTGGTTGAAAAGTTAAACGATTAACATTATACTATCCACTGCACACTGCTTGGTTTAGAAGATGTAATACAAGGTGAATAAAACTTAAATGGAAAGCAAAATTATTGCTAGTGAAAGATACATTTTTTAATGTTAAATTGATATTTATATTAAAAAAGATTTTCAAATCTGTAGTACACATGATAAATTGTTGGATCCATCATTTCAAAATCTGTATAATTATCCCCCTTAATAAAAGGACAAGTGACTGTGTGTGTGTGTGTGTATGTGTTCTGTTGCTATGCCTCTGTTATATGACATTTGATACTGGATTGGTAAAAGCAGTCCTCTTGTTTGTGATGTGCCCTCTGTTACAAAACACATTTCAATAGATGGTGCACTGAAAAAATTAATGCTGAATACGTCCAACATTGAGTAACTGCTGAATGGAATGACATTAGCTTATCCACCTTAATAAAAGGACAAGTGGCTTTGTGTTTGTCTTTGTATCTCTGTGTCCATCAATTTGCTATGGTCTAGAAGAAAATTTTAAAAACAGGCAAAACATGTAGAAGAACAGTCAGAGAAAGGATAAAAAAATCAAAATTGAAAATAATACTAAATAAGCACCTAAGAATAAAAATAAGAACATTGGTCTTATCAGCCTATTCTGTGGTTCAATGTTATACACCAGCAACAGCAACATAGTGATGAGTTTCTTGCACATGCTCAGGCCACTTGAATGAGGTATATAGCTGTAATCCTAATGACTGATAATTTTGCATGGTCGGCAATGGATGAGTGAAAATAACAATAAATTGATGTGTGTGTCAGGAAACCAAAGCTCCAACATGACTAGGCTAGATTCGCTAAACTAGACCGATGCACTTCAACTGTAAGAGTGATCAGTTTGATGAGCGATGTCTAGAGTAAGTGACAAAAATGGGGCTGCTGTATCTGAAGAAGAAAAGGGATCAGTTGCAAATTATTATACTAGACCAAATGGACAACTCATGTGTCCATTGTCTCAAATAAAAAACATGAAGTCTATGTTGATCACTTAGATTTCAACCTATCTTAGACAAGTAGCACAGCTAGTGTAACATATAAAGCAAAAGTTTACACTCTGATGAAAAAACAAAATCAAATGGCAAAAATAAGTCAACAATGTATTCCTGACACTACTTGTAAAGCAATGAAGCGTTAAGTAGAAAAAAAACATGGGCAAATTCATATAAGGATTTTAAACTGGTCAGATATTTGGTTTCACAGAAGAAATAATTTCTTTCAGAACAAGCTAAAATAAAAATTAATTTATAAGGTATGTCTAGTTATGCATTTGCACATCCCATAGTATACCATGTAAATAATGGGGCTTAAAAATGCAATTAAGTAAAATAAGGCAAGGCCTGAAATTCAAAAATGGACATAATAACAAACTCATTTTAAATCAAATACTAAAGTTGCAAAAAGAGACATTTACAGTATTTAGATTGAAACAATAACTTAGACAAACATTCTGTGAAGAAAGCTAACCCCTCATGCTTTACATTACTTATATGGATAATACTGTATGAATTATTTTTGAAATCTAAAAAAATAGAGTGGAGTATGCAGAATAATGTCAAGGGACCCACTCATAAAATTTGTGGCAGAGTTATAAATCAGGTCTCATATACTGTAAAAAATAAAAAAGTGGAATCTGTTGTAAATACAACTATTTACTATTTGGGGGCAAAACTGGGATAATATGTTAGACATCTACCCCAGGATTTTCAGTCCAGGGCATGGAAAATGACCTTTAAAATATCATTTTTTTCATATTGTTTATTCTCAGTCCAGAGAGAGGAAATGATGCTGATAGCTTTTCTTCACAATGCTGCTATTAACTGGAAATTATATATGTATCTCAAATTTGAAATGGTTATGTTACCAAAATATGCCAATGTGCAACATATACAAAAAAACAATTGTGAAGTAAATGGGGAGTAGTGTAACCCCTTTAAAAAGAATGCAATATGTGTTAAGTAAATAATAATAGAAAAGGCACCAGATATTACAAGAGAAGCCTATATTTCTTAGTACAGTAAATATGGTGTATCATTGCAGACAATAATGTACTCCGGGTTTAAAGAAGGTACTAGTGCACAATGTAGTATTGCAATACTGATGATTGGCTCATTGACTAACCAATGAAATGTACTGTACTTAAGTCAGTGCCTGAACATGAAAGTAGCTGAGGGAGGCAGTGGGCTCTGCAGCTCTGAATAAGACTGTAATTAAAATATCCTCATCTGTTTCACAGTTTAACTGACATTCACTGGTGTAAAGAAATCTAAACCAATTCTGTAATTCTTACAACTGTGAAATTTTGCCTCAGAATGGGAACACATTTTATCTAAAATTTCCCTTGGGAACTGTTATTTCTTCTTGAATGTTCATTTCATTATTTTTATGCACTTTCATCATGTAGCTCGACCATATTTTCAGTTTCCACTTATTTTTCCAAAGTTTCGTTTTGTCAGTTAGTTCAATGTTAAAAAGGAATTTATTGAACTGTATCTCTTTATCCAGAAAAAAAGGTTCAGACTGTTAGCTACCAATTAAATTTTGACTGGTATCATAATGGTAATAAATACATTTATAGGGAGAATCCTGCAGTTCAAATACCACTATTGGTCTAGAAATTGAAGTCACAGTTGCTGCTTTTCTATTTACAAATCTCATGATAACTTACTTAGAGTGAAATAGAAACAAGTATATGTTTCAGTACTTCCTATTGCGATTGAATAAACATATTTAGGAAGGAAGGGGACTATTTTTGAATTCTGGCACAGTATGGAACTCATTGACCCCTATGTCTGTGACTCCAGGTTTCCTTCCACATTCCAAAAATGTTCATGTTAGGATTATTAGTGACTGGCCTGATATGGATGAGTGGGAATGAATCTTCCCAGTGAGGATTTTGGCCATATCCAAGGCTGGCTGCCTCTTATTTAATAGAAAGACTAAAGATTACATTGACTTGATTTTTTTTACTGTTTATTAGATAGATAGATAGATAGATAGATAGATAGATAGATAGATAGATAGATAGATAGATAGATAGATAGATAGATAGATAGATAGATAGATAGATAGATACTTTATTAGTCCCAATGGGAAATTCACATTCTTCAGCAGCAGCATACTGATACAATAAATAATATTAAATTAAAGAATGATAATAATGCAGGTGAAAAACAGACAATAACTATGTATAATGTTAAATGTTAACGTTTACCCCCCCGGATGGAATTAAAGAGTCGCATAGTTTGGGGGAGGAACGATCTCCTCAATCTGTCAGTGGAGCAGGACAGTGACAGCAGTCTGTCGCTGGAGCTGCTCCTCTGTCTGGAGATGATACTATTTAGTGGATGCAGTGGATTCTCCATAATTGATAGGAGCCTGCTGAACGCCCTTCGCTCTGCCACAGATGTTAAACTGTCCAGCTCCATGCCAACAATAGAGCTTGCCTTCCTCACCAGTTTGTCTAGATGTGAGGCGTCTTTCCTCTTAATGCTGCCTCCCCAGCACATCACTGCGTAGAAGAGGGCGCTCGCCACAACTGTCTGATAGAACATCTGCAGCATCTTATTGCAGATGTTGAAGGACGCCAGCCTTCTAAGGTAGTATAACTGGCTCTGTCCTTTCTTGCACAGCGCATCAGTATTGGCAGTCCAGTCTAATTTATCATCCAGCTGCACTCCCAGATATTTATAGGTCTGCACCATCTGCACACAGTCACCTTTGATGATCACTGGGTCTATGAGGGGTCTGGGCCTCCTAAAATCCACCACCAGCTCCTTGGTTTTGCTGGTGTTCAGTTGTAGGTGATTTGAGTCGCACCATTTAACAAAGTCCTTGATTAGGTCCCTATACTCCTCCTCCTGCCCATTCCTGATGCAGCCCACGATAGCAGTGTCGTCAGCGAACTTTTGCACATGGCAGGACTCCGAGTTGTATTGGAAGTCCGATGTATATAGGCTGAACAGGACCGGAGAAAGTACAGTCCCCTGTGGCGCTCCTGTGTTGCTGACCACAATGTCAGACGTGCAGTTCCCAAGACGCACATACTGAGGTCTGTCTTTAAGATAGTCCACGATCCATGCCACTAGGTATGAATCTAATCCCATCTCTGTCAGCTTGTCCCTAAAGAGCAGAGGTTGGATTGTGTTGAAGGCGCTAGAGAAGTCTAGAAACATAATTCTTACAGCACCACTGCCTCTGTCCAAGTGAGAGAGAGATCGGTGTAGCATATAGATGATGGCATCCTCTGCTCCCACCTTCTCCTGATATGCAAACTGCAGAGGGTCAAGGGCGTGTTGAACCTGTGACCTAAGGTGGTGAAGCAGCAGCCTCTCCATGGTCTTCATCACATGTGATGTCAGAGCAACAGGCCGAAAGTCATTCAGCTCACTAGGACGTGATACCTTTGGGACTGGGGTGATACAAGATGTTTTCCAAAGCCTCGGGACTCTCCCCTGTTCCAGGCTCAGGTTGAAGATGTGCTGTAGAGGACCCCCCAGCTCCGATGCACAGACCTTCAGCAGTCGTGGCGATACTCCATCTGGACCCGCTGCTTTGCTGGCACGAAGTCTCCTCAGCTCTCTGCTCACTTGCGCTGTTGTAATTATGGGTGGGGATGTCTTTCCTATGCTGGTATCAGCAGAAGGATGTGTGGAGGGTGCAATACTCCGAGGTGAGAGTGAGAGTGGGTTAGGGTGGTCAAACCTGTTAAAGAAGTTGTTCATTTGGTTTGCTCTCTTCACGTCTCTCTCGATGGTGGTACCCCGCTTCGAGCTGCAGCCAGTGATGATCTTCATCCCATCCCACACTTCCGTCATGCTGTTATTCTGCAACTTCTGCTCCAGCTTTCTCCTGTACTGCTCCTTTGCCGCCCTGAGCTGGACTCGGAGTTCCTTCTGCACGCGCTTGAGCTCATGCTGATCACCGTTATTAGTTATTAGTTATCAGACCCCTGACTGTTTCTTGGCTATGATTTCTGGAATGTCCTAATTTATTAGTTTTATTTGCTGATCTTTTTTAGTCTTGGTTGCTTGTGTGGCTTTTCTGCTTTTCATCAAACATTACATTTAAGACTTGAAACATAAAATTTAAAATTCAAAAGTTAAACTAATGTATTAATGCAGTATAATGAAAACTCATTTGTGGATACTATGACAAACTCGGTAGATGGGAACTGAGTGTGAATATTAAATCATTTGTGTTCTGTGGTTGAGTTCATGATAGTCATTCTCTGATTTTAAAACATGCCTGTTGTTCAAGTATACCACTTCCAGTGCTTTGAGACTGGAAGACTGAGGTGGTGCTGATCCTCATTTCATAAAGAGTGAACAAGAGGGTGTGTTCCAGCCACCAAAGGAATAACACCGCTCATCTTCCGTGTCAAAGCCAATGCTAGGATACTGGAACAATGACTCTGCCCAATAGCTGAACTTCAGATTCAGGAGGAGCAATGTGGATCACAATCTGAACAAACTCTTTGTTCCTGATCTTTGAGTGGTAATGGAAGTTTATCTGTCTTCTTTATGTTTGGTTTATGGGATTGGAAAAGGTGATAAATATGCATCCTTTGGTATCTTGCGGAATAAATTAAAATCTACAATACAATTATTTAGGCTACATAAATTTGCATTTTTATGAGCTCCTTGCAGCTCATTCACTTGCTACCTTCACAATAGCATGTAGTTGAAGAGTTTGAAGAGATCCTAGGTGGTAGTGTCCCAGAGTATGATTATGTTTACAAATTTCATGTTTCATATTAAGGTCTTTCAACATTGGACAGATTATCTGTTATAGAGATTTCTGAAGCAGTGATAATTTTTTGGATGGACCCCTTCAATCTTGGAATAAAAGCTGAAGGCCAATCATGTAATTGCTTTCTTGGCAAGGACTTGTCGTGTTCAGTAGAGGCAAAAAGGAGCATGGAATAAGGGAAAAGCCCAAAGAGTGTCTGCCAAAAGAAAAAGGAAATCACTGTGGTGAATGGCAAATACCTCAACATATTATAGTGGCTGCACAATGGTCTCAAAAAAGCAATACCCATTATAAATGTAAAGAGCACTTGAAAAGATCATTTTTGGGTGCTCCAACATTGATAAAGTGCTTTCAGGAAGAAAAGGCGGACAGCAATAAACACATGAGCTCCTGCTGAGTATAAAAAAAACACAGTTTTACAGGGTCTTGAGGCAGGGTGATTCTAGCATTTTGTACAATGTCCCTGACTACACAAGTGTTTTAGGAGATGGTTCAGAACAATACCCTTGGGGGGAGTTACTGATAATAAAAAAAGCAAAATGAGTCAGGAGGTGAGTAGGGCAAAGACTCACTGTTTGAAAGGGAAAGATTCATTACAGGAGAAAGAAAGGTGATCTCAGTGTGTTTTGTACTTTTTAATAAGGCAGGCAAGTTTAGAAGTAATCCCATCTAGACAGAGAGATGGATGCTAGGGCTTTGTTTTCATTTCATATTAATTTGCTGTGTTTGCATCACAAGCTATTTTGATACCTTCTTGTTAAACTTATTTTTAATTGCACCCTAAGCTACTAGGGTATGCTTATGCTTCCCTTTAACCTGAATTAAATTAAACGGGTTTATGCAATGAATGAATGGAGTCCTTGGGTAATTTATATTATGAATTAACCTGCCCAATCGGATAATATATAGTATATGGCTGCCTGGGGTTTGTGGAGAAACATATTATACAGTTTATAACAAAATTCATCTAAATATATAAAAGCAGAATTTTTAGCAGGAAAATGTAAAATAAAAATATATAAAATAAATAGTAGGATGTAGGTTAAATAAAAATAGTGTATACATTAATTAATTTATAAAATATAACAGCATATAAAAATTCTTTTTCTTACTGTTTAAGAAACACAACTTCTTTAAATTCTTTTAGCAAATACTGTATATTACTGGTAAAAAGACAAATGAATGTTGTCTGTGTCTATCTTGTTTTATAATAAGAATAAATCACATTCTGTATTACAGGATATATTACTGTCCTTTCATTATTGCCTCATTATTTGTATGACCTTCTTTTGCTGTCAACTCTATACAATATATAATAGGTATATGGTAGAAAACAGAGAGGCAATGATAAAGAGATTCACCTTTTGGGAGTTATCTTCTGTGAGAGGTGCCATAAGGTAACAAACTTAACTTAATTATGACAAATAATCTTCTCATTTAATTATGACATACTTTTTTAAATTCAATAGAATTTGAATTTAATGAATAGGTGGAATTAAGCTGCAGTATCTATTATATGTTGTACATTTTAGAAGTCATATCTTTTACTGACCTAATAACATCAGTAATGCAGGAGGATTTTGAGTGGAAAATGTCTGCTATTTTTGTGGGCATGGTGAAAAATATCTTATAAGAACTGGACAAGTTTAGTGTCCAGTAACTGTGCCAAGGGGCATATTCACGATGTTGTTTTTCTTTTGGTACTTTTGTTTGGTCAGACAAGCATCCAATTAATATGGGTTCCCATCCTGAACAAAAGAAAACTTTTTATGCCCTGAGACCTAGTATATAAACTAAATATAAAAAAATATAAACTAAATGGTCAGATATGAATTTAGGGGGTATTTACAAAAATGCAACCTAAAAAATGCAAACACAGAGTGAACTAATGACACTCAAATGTACAGAATATAATTAAACAGCAGCAATGCATTTCAACTTAATTGCAACTAAGCAGTGTGTTGTAGCTAAAAACTTCAGTGTTCAAAAAGCTTTTAATAACAAAGTGACCAATATGTCTTACATCATGAAGACCTTCAAGTGGTTAGTACTGGACCATACAGTATGAGTTGTTTTGAGAAAGACCATTTGGGCGAACTGCAATTTGCCTATCAGACAAAGATTGGAGTGAAATTATCTGCTCCACAAGGCTTACTCCCATCAGGACAAAGCTGGCAGCACTGTGAGAATTCCACTGTTTAATTCCTTCAGCACCTTCAGTACCATCCAGTCATTCCAGTTAAAAGATGTGGTGTTCTGGATAATGGACTATCTGTCTGGCAGACCACAGTTTGTGAAGTTCAAAGACTGTGTCTCTGATGTGGATGTAAGCAACACTGGAACACCACCAGGAAAAGTCATGTGTCATTTTCTCTTCACCCTCTACACCTCAGATTATAAATATAACACCAATTCATTTCAGTGGCAGAAATTCTCAGATGATTCTGCACTAATGGGGTACATTGATAAAGGAGGCCATACAGAGTTTAGGAGTTAGATGGAGAATTTTGCTTCTTGGTGCAAAGTGAGAATTGTCTGTAACTTAACATCGGCAAAACCAAGGAACTGGTTATAGACTTTCACTGCACCAAAAAGTCTCCATGATAGGTCACTATTCAAGGAGTGAATGTGGAAGTGATGCACTACTACAAGTATTTGGGGATTCACATCAACGACAGACTGGACTGATTTAGTAATATAGAGGAACTATTTAAGAAAGTGCAGAGTATACACTTTCTTCTTAGAAGACAGTGTTCCTTTAATTTGGGCAGTGACATCCTTTATGTGTTATACAAGCACACTGTTTTTTTCTATTCTGTGGTGTGCCAAATCAATAACATCACTTCAAGAGAGACCCACCAAATCAACAAGCTAATTAAAAGCAGGGCTCCAGACTGTAACTAAAATGGTCACAAATTAGACCAAAAATAGTTATAATATAAATAATTATTTATACTTAGTTCACTATGGTGAATGAAATCATTGAAACTTTAAACTAATTATATTGTAACAGACTGCGGTGGGTTGGCACCCTGCCCAGGATTGTTTCCTGCCTTGTGCCCTGTGTTGGCTGGGATTGGCTCCAGCAGACCCCCATGACCCTGTGTTCGGATTCAGCGGGTTAGAGAATGGATGGATGGATATTGTAACAGATGCAAAAGGCCATTTTTTTTTGTTGTTGAGAGAATGTGCTATTAACATAAATGTTGGGATGGTAGGAGTTTCCTTCTTGGAGTTTTGTGATCTTCTGTATATTCTACTAAAGTCTAGTTTATACTTCACATATACATGCTGGATGTGAGGAAGTACATCAAGAAGAAGCCGGACAAATAGGGCTTCAAGTTGTTTGCCAGGGCTTACCAAGGATGGCTTCATTCATGACATGGTGCTATACCAAGGAAAGACTAAATTGGAGGCCCACAGTGTCCCCCGGATGCCTGAACAAAAAGCCATGGGTGCCACCAACCCGATAGTCTCTATCCTTGCCAGTTCTCCTCTACCACCACAGTCATCTTTGCAGACACCTTCTTCACCAGCCTGGAGACAGTGCAGTACCTCAAGGACAAGAACTGCAGGTACATGGGAACAAGTGACTGGACTGGAGGTTTGTGAAATTTGAAAGAAATAAACTTTCCTTTAAGTTTATGTGTTTTTCTTATAATTTAGTATTTGTATACTATTTGAAGAAATGTTTACCCTAGAAAGGCAAGGAACCATATGTGGTAGGCTTATTGACGTTTACTTGCAATATACAAATGAAAAAAATTGAAAAAAGTCACAGTAGTAAAAAAAAAAAGTCTTGTAATATTTTTCAATAACACTCTAGGGTTGAAATTTTGAATTTACAAAATGCCCTATAAAGGGATTTCATAAACCACTTTTGGAGAAAATGAGATTGACACTTTAATTAACTAGTATCAAAAAGTCTTTTTGAAGAATGTATGTGATGTCAGGGTTGTACAAACAGAATGGAGATTGCTAAAAAATGTGATAAAAGGCCAATTCTCAGACAAGTCTTATAACAGTTTGTGGGAAGTCTTTCTATTCAATATTGTCAGTTTTCCACAATGTTCAACATCTTGTTGTTATCATGCTTGTCTTGCCTGTTTCAGCATTATCAGTGTGAATGTGGCTTTTCAGCACAGAGCAGAATAAAATCAAAAGTCTGAAACACACTCAATGTCTCAACCTTGGAGGATTTAGTCAGGATCAGCACAGAAGGCCCATCACTTGAGCAATTTGATCCTGGGCCCTGTGTCAAAGGCTGGCTCACTTCAAACAAGAGTGAAGGAAGACTAAACTATAATGAATGTCCCTTTGACACTGGCATTCTGATGGTCAGGCTCAGAGCCTTAGTAAAATACACTGTTCTTAATAACTTTACATTGTTTGTCAGTTATAATGACATTCAGTTACCCAAATCATCAAGACAGACACAAAAGCACAATGGAAGGATGTACTACACAGGAGAAGGAAATTAATGAGGTACACATACACATAGAAAGGTAAGAGATTGAAAGTGTCATATTTTACACATTTTATTATTTGGCACCTAAATCAAAGCTATTAGCTTCTATTTTTTTTTCTTTTAGGAGTCACTGGCATCTTGAGGTGAATTTTTGAGGTGAGTCAGTTATGGGATGCACTCTCAACTCGCTAGAGGTAGTTGTGATGGAGAGAATTAAAACAAAGCTAAGTACCATTATGAGCAAAACTGCACATCGACTCTCTGACACACTAACACTGAGTACTTTCAGTCAACAAATTACTCAGCAGATGTGTGTCAAGAAATGCTAGAGGCTCCTTTATAACCAACAGCAATGTATCTATATAATGCCTCATTTAACTGTGAGTGCTCTTTTTAACTTTAGCTAAACTAAGTTTTTTTTTTTCTTTCTGTTGATTCTGTTAATTATGTTGTATGTTTATTATTTATTTATGGTGCTTCTCTAAAAGGTTCCCCCTTGGGACAAATAAAGGTCTATCTTTCTCTCGATCTTTCCATTTATCTATTTATATACATTGAATGAAGCTTAAAGTTTTTTAGAAAATTTAAATTAAAACCTTTATTAAAAAAAATAATTATACAGAAAAAAATACTGGCATTAAATAATAATAACAGAAAAAGAAAACTATAAATTAATAAAGTATATATATATATATATATATATATATATATATATATATATATATATATATATATATATATATATATATATTCTCACCCACGAGCGCTTGGGGAGCAGCTTACTGACTCGTTTTGCATCATGACAAGTCCTGCAGGGGGACAACGGCAGCATATCAATCTCTCTCTCTTTGCTTCTTCAGAAAGACCGGGAAACCGCCGCCGTAAAGATCGCCCGGATGACTTTAAGAGACACACACTACTGGGTCCCTTTCTTCCCTCTGCTTCCTGATTGATGACATCATACTCCCATACTCCACCACGATTCCCCCAGCATTCCACAGTTTAATTTCCGGTCCTTCACTATAAACTGTCCGTCCTCCCTCCCTTCAGTGTCTTTTGAGTTTTGTAAAACTATAGACCCCAAACCTTTATGCATGTTTTGTCTACTTATTATAATATATAATTTATATATATATATATATATATATATATATATATATATATATATATATATATATATATATATATATATATATATATATATACTAGCTGTACCCCGTGGCTTCACCCACATAGTAATGAGACAGGACAAACTTTAAAAATCAATAGATGTTGGCACAGGTATCGCTAGATATGCGGAGGGAAGGTGCACTCCAACACATGGCAAGATGTAGACTAACTCGAACAGAGGCTGGTGAATGAGGAAGGCTCCGCCCCCCTGCTCTTGGCCCACAGCCCCTCTGTTGGATTTACATAAATACATCGGTACCGCAAGCAAACTATGGTACTTAGTGCGATGAGAGAAAGTTCAAGCAAATTATAGAAAACAACCAGATCTAAATCTGTTACGTAATTCTCTAGATTTTCAGTTATTTTGAAGTCTGGGCTATACAGGCCAGTCAAATTCTTCCATGTCTTTATAGGCCTGGCTTTAGCTTTGTGCGCAGGTGCACAGTCATTATGTAACATTGAAGGGCCTTCCCCAAGCTGCTGCCACAAAGTTGGAAGTGCACAACTGGTTAAAATGTCATAGCATCAACAGTATCCTTCTCTGGAACCAAGGGACTTAGCCCAAACCCTGCAGATCAGCCCCATCAAACTCTACAGTGGGCACTATGCATTCGAGAAGGCAGCATTCTCTTGGCACCTGCCAAACCCAGATTCATCCATCAGATTGATAGATAGTGATGTAGATTCATCACTCCAGAGAACATGTTTCCACTGCTCCAGAGACCAATGGCGGCGTGATTTATACAACTTTAGCTGATGCTTGGCATCGCACACAGTGGGTTCGAACTGTAATACGAGTAATGCAACAGAAGATTTTCACACTGTTACTTTGCAAGATTTTATTGCTCCTAGACACTTCCATTACATAATAATGGCAGATCTAGTAGAGTAGAAATTCCATGCACCATCTTGTGATAAAGGTGGCATCCTATGACAATACCAAGTTTAAAGTCATTGAGCTCTTCAGTACGGCCCACTCTACTACCAGAACTTTTTAAGGAAGATGCAATTGCTATGTGCTTTATTTTATGCACCTATTAACAATGGGTGCAGCTAAAATACTTGAACATAATAATTTGGAGGGGTGCCCACATACTTTTGGCCATATAGTGTACCTCTTAGAGTATTGTTGTGGCTTTGGTTATTAAATCTGTGTCTATTTTTATGAAGGTCAATTTCAAACAAAAACCTTGGACCGGAGCATCTGATCATCATGTAAAACATTGTTTTTTTAATCTGTTTGAACCATGGGTAGCACAGTGGTGTAGTGGTTAGCTCAGCTTCTTTACAGATCCAGCATCCTATGTTTTAACCACATCTATTCATTTTCTGTGTGAAGTATGCACATGATTCCTGTGTCTATATGGGTTTTCTACATGTTAGGTTAATTGGCAATTCCAAATTGTCCCAATGCACGTGTATGTCTGAGTGGGCAGAATGCCACCGGGATCCACTTCAGCTTATCGTACTATCAAATTAACAAACAATACAGTTAATTAGTTAAGATTTTAGGCGTTAAATTAATCAAGAAAATTAGATGTATGGTAACTAGATAGAGAAAAAAAATCTTGTTTGTAAAATTATGGAGCTATCTAAATGACTGCTAGCACACTAACTGTGTTCTTTTTTATTTAACTGTCCTTCACAAATTGTATATTTACATTATATATATTAATTAGGCACTCAAATCAATCATTGGACCTGGAGGAATTGATCAAAACAGCCAGCCACTATTATTAGAGGAAACAGCTTCTTGATGTTTACAAGAAAGCTAGATTTGCAATATTGTTGCTTTGTTTGAGATCAGTGTTATATATCTGACTGCCTAGAGCTGGAGGATATTGTTTGCTTGCCCTATATTTTCGATGGCATGGACTGGTTATTAATTTGGAATCTGTAAGTACTGTACCTCAGAAAGCCTGATGTTCTGATTTCTGAAAACAGTCTTTCAAATTCAGATGTTTTTAGAGTCTGTCAACCATTATTTATGCAACAACAACAACATTTATTTATATAGCACATTTTCATACAAATAATGTAGCTCAAAGTGCTTTACATGATGAGAAAAAAAGACAAAATAAGAATTAAAATATGAGAACACTAATTAACATAGAATAAAAGTAAGGTCCATTGGCCAGGGAAGACAGAAAAAACAAAAAAACTCCAGACGGCTGGAGAAAAATAAAATAAAAAATAAAGCCGCCCAGCCCCCTCTAGACATTCTACCTAACATAATGATATCAATCAGTCCTCATTGTATTCTGGGTTCTCATGGAAGAACTTGATGACGACGGTCACGTGGACTTCTGGTCTTTAATCCATTAATGCAGGGACATCGCGGTGCTTTGATTAGGTTGTGGTGGTGCAGATCGCCACCACAGAAAACCGGAAAAAGAACAGAAGAGAGAGTAGGGGTTAGTACAGATTTTGGAGCCACCATGAATAATAATGATAATTAATTGAATATACAGAGCATCAGGATTAAACTAAAATGAAGTTATGAGAAAGCCATGTTAAAGTAATGTGTTTTTAGCAGTTTTTTAAAGTGCTCCACTGTATTAGCTTGTCGAATTCCTATTGGTAAGCTGTTCCAGATTTTAGGTGCATAACAGCAGAAGGCCGCCTCACCACTTCTTTTAAATTTAGCTCTTAGAATTCTAAGCAGACATTAATTTGAAGATCTAAGGTTACGATTTGGAGTGTAAGGTGTAAGACATTCCGAAATATATAATGGAGTGAGATTATTTAAGGCTTTATAAACCATAAGCAGCATTTTAAAGTCAATTCTGAATGACACAGGTGACCAATGTAGTGACATCAAAACTGGAGAAATGTGCTCGGATTTTCTTTTCCTAGTTAAGATTCTAGCAGCTGCATTCTGCACTAATTGCAATTGATTTATGTATTTTTTGGGTAGTCCTGAGAGGAGTGCATTACAGTAATCTAGTCGACTGAAAACAAAAGCGTGAACTAATTTCTCAGCATCTTTCAATAATATAAGAGGTATAACTTTTGCTATATTTCTTAAGTGAAAAAATGCAGTCCTAGTGATCTGAAATAATATGCGATTTAAAATTCAGGTCAGAGTTACCCCTAAATGCTTTACCTCCGCCTTGACTTTTAATCCTAATGCATCAAGTTTATTTCTAATAACCTCATTATATCCATTATTGCCAATCACTTAAATTTCAGTTTTCTCTTTATTTAATTTGAGAAAATTACTACTCATCCATTCAGAAACACAGGTAAGACATTGTGTCAGTGAATCAAAAGAGTTTGGGGTCATCAGGTGCTATTGATAAGTTCAGTTGGGTGTCATCAGCATAGCTGTGGTAGCTCACGTTATGCCTTGAGATAATCTGATCTAATGGAAGCATGTAAATCGAAAACAGCAGCGGACCCAGGACAGAGCCTTGTGGAACACCATATAGAATATCATGTGTCTTTGAAGTATAATTACCACAACTTACAAAGAATTTTCTACCTGCCAGGTGGGATTCAAACCAATTTAAGACACTGCCAGAGAGGCCCACCCATTGACTAAGGCGATTTCTAAGAATATTGTGATCAATGGTATCAAATGCAGCACTCAGATCTAAGAGGATGAGAACAGATACACAACCTCTGTCTGCATTTACCTGCAAGCCATTTACTATTTTAACGAGTGCAGTTTCTATACTGTGATTTGTTCTGAAACCCGAATGAAACTTATCAAGAATAGTATGTTTATTGAAGTGATCATTTAGCTGGATAATGACTGCCTTCTCTAGAATTTTACTTAAGAAAGGCAAGTTAGAGATAGGTCTAAAATTTTCAAAAGCAGAGGAGTCAAGATTATTTTTCTTGAGTAGGGGTTTAACTACAGCAGTCTTAAGACAGTCTGGGAAGACCCCCGTATCTAATGACGGGTTTACTATGTCAAGAACATTATCAATTAGCACGGCCGATACTTCTGTGAAAAAACTTGTTGGTATTGGGTCAAGGACGCAGGTGGAGGGTCTCAGTTGAGAAATTATTTTATATAAATCAGCTAAATCTATCCTGATGAAAGGTCCTGCAGACTGAAGAAGTGCTGCATTTTATACTTTTTCTTTCTAAATATTTTTCAAAATGAATTATCTATCAAAAGTTTTGTTTTAAAAATGAAGAAAATAACATTTTGATACAGTGTTCAAATCTAGGTAATGTCCAAGCTGAGACACTGTGGTTCAGCATACTAATTTCACTTCAGCCATGACAATCCCCAAGATCCAAGGCACAAGACAGAAAAACTGTTCTCAAAAACAGATAAATAGTTTTGTACTGATCCATGTACATTTCATATCCAAATAAACTTTGACCCAAGCAGAGGTTCACATGTTCAGATAAACCTATAACATGTGTTCATACACAGCAGTACAAAACCATGATAAACAAAACCCATAACAACCTCTCCTCAACATTTTATGTCACCAGTGTAAAATATTTATATTTAAAATTTTAACAAAAACACATATATTTATCCCAAGCACTGCTTAAGAGTTTTTTAGTAAGGCAAATTGAATGTGGATTTTTGTTATTTCATAATTTCTCTAGTTAATATACTTATTTAGTTACCACATTAATATATGAAGAATTTCCTTATTGTAACAAAGATCAAGTTCAATCATTTAAAATCTTGTTAACTTTAGTAAGGCAGATTTTTTACATGCATTGTGTATTTAGCATTCTGGACGAACTGTGAATAAAAACTGTACATAATTGCAGGATTGCTTTGACTTCTATATTTTGCAGTCACTCACATATATAAGCAACATACGGTGAGTGATCGAAATATTTTCAGAATGTTTTGTAAAGGTATAAATCAGTTATGCTAAAATAATTACAGTATAAGTGAACCCCAGCCTGAGCAAAATGGCTACCACTGATATTGAAGGACAGAAATTGGTAATTTTGCATGTTAAAATACACAGAAAATGGAATTGCTGCTCTATTTTGACTTGTCTAAAATGGAAAGAAGATCAGAAATTCATCTTTGTTAAAGTTAGAAACTGTCTTGTACTTGTGTCACTGTGAGGATTGATAGTTATTGTGTGATTCTGACCTGTTTTCAGCTGTTGTTGCTTTTTTTCTTTTTCTTGTTTCCAGCCATAGCCTTCTTTCTGCTTTTTGATTTTCAAGATGGCCAAGCTGTCATTATGTCACTAGATCACTTCTTGACTGTTGTGATTGCACAAGCTATGAGTATGAGCATTCATGCACATCAAATTTTCAGATAATTCAAGTGCTGGTATATAATGGCAAGACAGCCATTTTCCTACTAAAATTAACTCAAATATAGGTTTAAGTTTAGGTTTAGGTAGACTATATTATCCCAGAGGAAAATTTGTTTGCAGCAGGAAAGTACAAACACAGAAAACTTTTTTACAGAGATCCAATAGATAAATCGATACACAACATTTGACAACCAATATTATTGCATAAACACACACTCAAGATCAATACCAAGAAGCATATTTACTATCAACAGTACACAAAATAATATGTCAAAATTTAACATTTAGCAGCATCCCTACAAGTAACAGAATTTAAAATGTATATAGCTCTAAGAATAAAAAAGTTCTTAAACCTGTTGCTATTTACCTTTGGAAACCTAAATCTGCAGCCTGATGGCAACAGCTGGAATTTAGAAGGGGATGGCAACTGTATGACAGAATTGTCTTTCTTTCTATCCTGTTTGGAATACATTCCAGTGATACCAATAATTTTACAGCAGATTTTTATAATGTTGTTAAGATGATTTATGTTCTTATTGCTGAAGTTACCAAACCAACAGACAAAGGCAAATGTAACAATGGATTCAATAAAGGACTTACAGAAAAGTGTCATTACGGTTTTGTCCACTTTAAAACAGTTGAGTTTCCTAAGAAAGACAAGTCGTGACTGCCTTTTTTTTTTACAGAATTGCACTCTATTAAGATCAAAGTTTAGTTTGTTGTCAATTATTATTCCCAGATATTTGTTTTACTCTACCATCTCCACTGTCTCACCTTTAATTAAATTTGAGACAGTGGATGGCAAAGAGCACCTGAAATCTACAACCATATCTTTTGTTTTGGAAATAGTAAGTTGTAAATTAGAGTGATCACATCATTGTACAAACTCATTGGCAATAGGACCATTGCTGTCTTCCTTATATGAAAAGTTAATGCCACTGGTCTAAAGTCACTTAATGCTTTGGGGTGTGCAGTTTTTGCCAAAAGAATAACAGTTGCCTGTTTCCATAGGCTGGGCACTTGTTGTAAATCCAAGGACATTTCAAATAATGGAGTGGAATATTGGAGGGAACTTATCTGCACAGTAATGAAGCAGACAGCCACTTACTCTTTCTGGTCCTGAGCTTTTTTTGTTTTTTGTTTAAGGACCTTTCTGACATCATTCTGGTCAAAGAAGGACTGACTACTGGCTCCAGTCCTCAGTCTGTTCTTTTGCTGACTTTCTTCTAAAGCAAAATCTTGTGTTTCAATCCTTGACTAGAACTCATTGAAGTTTTATGCCAACTGATAGTTTTGACCTCTGCATGATCAATTCAATTATTGCTTTTTGACTGAATGCCAGCCATCATCTTCTATAATGAGCCCAGGTTATCAGTCCTCAGTTCGTTCTCTATCCTGTTCTCATACTTCATCTTTTCCCCCTTTATTTCACCTCCTTCTGTAACTCCTTCTGTTCCATTAATGTTCCATGCTGAAATGCCCTATTTTTTCTGGTTATTGAATTTTTTAGGTCTCTGGTAATTGTTGTTAGGGTGTATTTTGACTGATTTCATGGGTATTATGGTGTCCTCTCAGAACTGTATGTAACAGCTTACAGCCTCTGTCAGTTCATTAATGTCAGCACATGATTCTTCACACCCCAGTCAGTGCACTCAAAGTGAGGGGTTGCCTATTTTTCCAGTCTTTTCAAAAGGCTAAACACCATTTTACGAGACATTTCAAATTCTTTTGCTGTGTCTGCTGTCTACCACACTACCTGGTAGATATTTCATGGTTCTCTGTGAAGAAAAAAATGTTCTATCATTTGTTTAAAACTTACCCTTAAGACATTTCCAGCTGTGTCCTTGTGTTCTTGTTGAAATAATTTTAAAGTAACAGCCTGGATCCATGTACAAATTCCATTAAATATATGAAAAACGTCAGTCACCTCACTTCTCAATCTTCATTTGCTTAAAAAACTGAAAAGGTTCAGCTCTTTCAATCTCTCCTCATAGCTCATACCTCTCAGTGCCAGAATTGTGCTAGTCTTTCTTCTGGACTTTTTTAAGCACTGCTACGTAGCCTGGTGACAAAAACGACCTGCAGTAATCCAGGTGAGTACATTAGTACATTATAAATGTATATTAGTACATTATAAACCTTAAATATGACCTCCCTCAAGTTGTATTCCACACATCATACTATATCACCTAACATTCTGTTATCCATCTTATTAATAATAATAATAATACATTTTATTTCTAGGCACCTTTCTAAACACCCAAGGGCACCATACAAACAATAAAATCACAATACCATCAATAAGCAAACATGTACGTAAACATACACATGTATCTATGGAACTGAAAATAAACAAAAGCAAATAAGAATAATCGCTTAAGCATCTGTACACTGAATGGATGTTGATAGTGATGGATCCACCATGAATTATAGGTTCTTCTCAAAAGGGGTACTTTTAAGTTTCAAACCACCCACTGTGTATTCAAATCTAACATTTATACTTCCTATGTGTAATATTTTACATTTATTTACAATAAATTTAATCTCTCACAAATCTGGCCAAAGCTGTATTCTGCTCAAGTCCCTCTGTAAAGATTCGGCGGATTCCAGATTATCTGCCATTCCATTTAGCTTGCTATCATATGCAAATTTTACCAGCTTGTTATTTATATCCATTTATGTCCAGATTATTTATATTTTTATATTTAAAACAGCTGTAGACCTAGCACTGAATTTTAACATCATGCAATTCAGATAAGGTTCCCCTCACTATAAGTCTATGCTTACTTTGTTCCAGCCAGTACACACTATGCCCTGAACTCCGACTTACTTTAGTTTGATGCCCAACCATTCATGACAAATACAATACTGTCATAAGCACCTCTATGATTTGTTGGTTCCTCATAGAATTCCAGAATATTAGTGAAACCTGCCCCATCTAAACCCATGTTGACTGTTACACTAATAGTACTAAGCACAAATACATACTGTATATCTGGGTGCTCCTGTTTTCATTATACTGTATACCCTATGTGCATTTTTCTTTTTTTTATTATGATGTGATTTTTGCACTCTTTATGATGAATTTAAAGTAGATGAGCACTTATGTTTTATAGCTTATAGCTGTTTTTTCAGGTTGCCTATAGGATCTGTAAAGGGATTGCACACTATATCCTATCGGGCAAGTCCACCTGTCAATGCAAAGCTAGAAACCCAGTGACATGTATTGTGCCACATGTTTGTTTTTTTCCTCATTTTTGTGTTTGCAAGGTTGTGATGGTCTCATATTTTATAGTTCTTGCCACCCACTGTCAGCTACTACCTAATAATTATTTGTATAGCAGTCATCATTTATGTATTTCAGCATCAAACACCTTCTGTAAGTAAATCAAGTCAAATCTTGTTTTTTTAAATCTGCTTATATTTCTTGCTTTTAACATCCTTCTTAATGAATGACTTCAGCTTTGTTTGTCTGTTTGGTTCATTGCATTAACTTGTCTTTGACTGTCTGACAAACAATTCTTGTTCCACAGCTTACTTTCCAGCAGCATTACTTTCCTGCTTCTTCCAGTGATCTTGTCTCAATATATATATATAAAAAATCAAAATAAAATGGCTGTGACATTAGATGTCTTGATTATCTGCATCATGTTTCTGTTTCAGCACTGTAGTGGAGTTGTATCTTATGAGACTGGAGAACATTATGGTCACCAGACAAAATAATTAACTTTGTTTACTTAAGCCTAAAAACATATGTGATGTTTTTAGTGATGTGATGTTTAATATAATTATTTTTTATTAATAAATGCACATTTTAGAAAGAAAACTGTGAGGCATTTAAATAACGAGAGTATTTTAAGATTTATGGACATCACAAAACATCAAACCTGAGATTAAAACTAAAAATATGAATCAGCTGTTAGACATCTGCTACCAATATACACTATTACATGAAACAGACTGTACATAAAGATGTTTGTCTTAAAATTAAGGTAGAAAAAGTAGTTCTCATAGTTCTTGAGGACACATGTTCTTCTAAATTAGAACTGTGAATTTAAGCATAAAAGGATACCTGCAATGCTGCAAGATTACCAGTCAGCATTGACTTAGAACTACTCTCTACAAGGTTCTACTCATGAAACATACTAATAATGGATTAAAATATTAACAATCTTTATCATATTGTATAATGAACAATAGCTGTCCTGAAGAAATCCAACATGTCTGATTTAATTCCACTTACTATTACAAGTAAAAACTCTTCCTTCCTTATTTATGAAGACCCGAGTGTCTCTGGACCAACAAAACTGGATGTAAAATAATATATTACATAATTAGTAAATGACATTGTCCCCAATTCCTTCAAAATATCCATTGTCAGACCTCTAATAACCAAATCAGATTTATATCTGGAACTTATTAAGAATTAGACCTATACCTTTTCTTTAGAGAAAATTTTAAGTTTACAACTGAAATGCTATCTTAAAGTAAGATCTTTATGATGGAAGAAAAAGAGAGGCACAATATTAATTAACAAATAGATGGCTTTATTACATTGATGTCTTTCAAAACCTCTTATTACAGGTTTATATGAATTTAATTTGCTTTCATTGTAGATTTATAAACCCAACTCCTTGTCTATAATTAAGACATATAGGATATTTCACAGTGTGCTTATGTCACATTTTCTTAAACAACTGCAGAAGAAAAAACATCTTACAAAGGCAAACTAATGTCAGCTAAAAATAATAATAATAATAATACTGAAATAATGATAATAATAATTAGATATGTTGCAGATGCACATTCTCATGACTAGAGATGAAACAGGATGTCAGCCCTTCTGGTTGTAAGAATCCTCAAAATGGAATATTTTCTCATAGCAGAGATTTAAAAGAAGATAAGCCATACCTAGGCAGGGACAATTAACATTTCCTATAGAGAATGAAACCCAAGCCAATAACTGTTAAAAAATAATGGAGACTTTTACCTACAAATATATCATAAGGATTAAACAACAAATTCTTTCACAATGAGAAATATCAGTACAGCTGTCAGTCTCATCACAGAAAAGAAAAGGCTTTGACTCAAGTTTGAAATAATACTGAACAATATAGAAAATGCCAGTAGTAGTATGTGTTTGGTCTGAAGTGCACCTTTTTGTTAACATCCTTCTACAGAGGCTTGACAATTCACTTAACCTTGCAGGTAATATTCCTAGTTGCTTTATTTTATATTTACACTTTTAAGCATGTACAGAAATTTAACAAGATATGCCTCAGAATTCAGTCCTGGAATGAAATTATTTACAGATGCTCTCTCTTCTTCCTCACCCTCTGCAGAAAGGAAGATTGACACTTCCCCCATTCTGATGTCACTTCCTGGGTCAGACCACCTGGGCCTGCCTCTTCTTCCCAGAATCTCTCATAAAGTGGATCATGGCATCTTAAAATCAGATTGTCTTGAGAATCTGTGACATCTCACTTTGCGTAATACCACACATTTTCTTTTTACCCTTTATGCATACTTTAATATACGGGGTTTGCCTTCAGGTATCCCAGACCCTTTCACATGTACTTTTTGTCTATTTACAGTGGTGTAATCAGAATCCTGAACCATGAGTGAAACACAAGATATTGCAGAATTTATACAGATGATGGCAGAGGTCAAAACCTTAAAACTCCAGATGAGGCAACAACAGATCCAACTCGCCGAGGGAGAGGTACGTAGTCAGGCTTGCCGCGACTCTCCAGCGGAACTTAGGGATAGGACCGTCCTAAGTACTTCTACCCTTGCACTCTAATGATGACTTTGAAACCTACTTCTTAATATTCGAGAATACAGCCATGCCACAGCCAGCCATCACTGGGACCATGCTGAGTGGGCACACATAATAGCACCTTTCCTGTGGGGTCCGGCACAGCACACTTATTACGACCTTGACAAGGAGGCAGTCGGTGATTATGATAAACTCAAGGCCGAGGTGCTGTTGAGCAAACCTGCACGTGCCCAAGCTTATGAAATATGGAACCGTGTAGGTCGGTGGCTAAAGCCAGAGGCCAAGTCCTCAAAAGACATCCCAGAGTTAGTCGCCTGTGATTTCCTCATACAGACCATCCATAAGCTTCTTGACTGTCTGGTTCAGAGGCAAGAATACAAATCAATGGATGCCTTGATCTCAGCCCTTGAGTGACATCATGCTGCTTCTCAAGTCGAAAGAGCAGACAGGCATGCTGAGCAGCAAAAATCACAACATGGAAAGGTTGCTACAGGGGAGCCTTCCTGGTGCGATATTGACCCTAAAGCACTTCCAAGGGAGAAGCCACCCACACCACCCCATTGTTACAAGTTTGGAGAGCTTGGCCACACAATTCCAAACTGTCCCCGTTTCTGCGAGCCCATAGATTGCAGTTGGGCCAAAGGTACTGTTGTTTAGTGCACCCTCTATCTTTTCCGAGACATGAGTTGGTGGTTGTAAACGGGTTTAAGGTGTCAGCACATATTGATTCCGACAGCAACATCTCTATCGTAGCTCGCCAATATATACTGCCGCAACAATGGGAATCGGGTTTGACCAGTCTGACCTGGTATCAGTCTGCCTGATGTATTATCACTTTTAAGGGACTCACAAGAGTTGTCATGTGCAACCCTCCCATCCCAGTAATTCCAGCAAGATTACTCGGTTATTAATAGCAGAAGTATCTTCACCACCTCAAAGAAAGCCAAACACCTGCTTCTTTCAAATGCGAACAATGGAATGATGATTCCCTAAAATTTGTATTAAATGCGATTGTCCTAATAAATGACCAATGCACAAATCATCCCATGCCTTTGTCCTAAAAAATTACTTATTATATCAGGTATCTGAGCATGAGGGTGAGGTAAGGTAATTACTGGTAGTCCCACGACCTTTCCGGCGACCTCTTAGGTGCCCATCAAGGCACCGAGAAAACATTGGAAAGAATTAAACTCCATTTCTATTGACTGGGAATTAATGAGGAGGTCCGTTGCTTTTGTATTTCATGTCCAGAATGTCAACTGCGACAGATTCACCGGCAGGACCATGCTTCTCCTGTCCCGATTCCACTCATTGACATTCCCTTTAAACAGTTAGGGATTGACATTGTCGGACCCCTAGAACCCTAAACTAGAGGCCACAAATACTTTCTATTTATTTTGGATTATGCAACCCGATATCCTGAAGCCATCCCCTTAATTCAAAGTCTATTGCAAGGGAACTGGTCAGGGTCTTTGTGTGGGTTGGCATCCCAAAGTCCTAACAGACCAGGGAACCCTGTTTACCTTGGAAAAGTTCAAAGAGTCTGCCAAATTACTCCATATTAAGCATTTAAAAGCCTCCATGTACCATCCCCAAATAGACTGCTCAGTAGACCACTTCAATCAGATGCTCAAACAAATGTTGCGTAAGGTGCACAGCGAGGATGGGAAAAACTAGGACCAGTTAATCCTCCTTATCCTGTTTGCCTACCGGGAGGTCCCACAAGCCACCAACAGGATTCTCCCCATTTAAGAAAAGTAGGCCAATCCTTCCACAAATATTTTGGAGTACATTGTGCAATTACATGATAGATTTGGCAAGATTGGGCCTATCTTAAAGGGGAACATAGAGTAAGCTCAATCAGCTCAGGCTCGTTATTATGGCTGGGGTGTGACTCTTCATGAGTTTCTTCCCAGGGACCATATTTTGGTGCTTGTACCCACTACCCACTCTAAATTGGCAAGGCCCTTACCAGATTAAGGAGAGGAAGGGTCTGGTCGACTATTTGGTGAAACAGCTCAATAGGCGGCTGACTAAGCAAGTGTATCATGTGAACTTATTAAAACCACTGAGAGAAAGGGAGCCTGACCCTCAATCATCCCAACCTCTCTCCTTCATTGCATTCCATCACTTTAATCTTGATGGGAATTTGACACCCCTGAAACGATGAGAGCTTGAAGCAGTTATCTTGTCAGCTCCTGACGTAGTGAATGAGTGACCCAGAAGAACCTCCTGCATTGAGCATGTCCTTGTTATGGAGCAGGCAGTTGTTGCCAGAGAACACCCATATTGCCTCCCGGAAGTCAAACAAGTGGCGGTCAAACTTGAGACCAAATTAATGCTTGATCTGGGTGTGATCGAGGAGAGTTTCAGTCCTTGGTTTAGCCCCATTGTCTTGTTCTCAAAGTCAGATGGGAGCTGGTGATTTTGCAACGATTTCTATCTCTCGATTTGATGGCTATCCAATGCTGTGAGTGGATGAAGTCTTTGAGCGACTGGGGAAGGCACAATCACACTCTGACATCACTTCCAGGGTCAAAACCACCTGGACATGCCTCTTCCTCCCAGAATTCCTCATAAAGATAATTGACCCTATCTTAAAGTCAGATCTTCTTGAGAATCTATGACATCTCACTTTGCATAGTACTACGTGTTTTCTTTTTACACCTTTTGCATACTATAATATTTGGGATTTGCCTTTGGGTGCCCCAGACCCTTTATCTTGTATTTTTACTATATACTGTATATATATATATATATATATATATATATATATATATATATATATATATATATATATATATATATATATATATATCTCCATCCATCCATCCATTATCCAACCCGCTATATCCTATATTATATATATATATATATATGTCTTTAAATTTAGATTTCTTTTTGATTCTGGTCAAGTTATTTACATGATCTCAACTCCGTGGAAAGTAATACAATAACTATTACTATTAACCCTAACCCTAACCCTAACCCTAATGAATGTGTCATTCTTGATAAGGCTAACGCTAAAACGGGTATTCCACAACTTCCTCCACTGAATGATTGGGACATCTCCAGGCTGGCAGATGCCTTATCAGTTTATTCGAATTCCTCTTCAAATATTTCGGTGTACTTTGATTCTGATTCTTTCTCTTTCCAGTCTCCCGTAGTGGATAATCCCTTCAATTCTACAGTCACTTCCGTGGATCAAGCATTGAATATTTTAGAGATTACTGACTTACAGTATTTTCCAGTCTGGGAGGCGGAACTCAGGTCGTATCATAATATCTCTGAAATAGATACAATAGACCCTTTTACAGACAAAATAACAGATTATTTCTATAAATCTCAACAAGTTAAAAATTCATTTACCAGCTCTTACTTACCTTCCTTTTTACTTACATTTCAGGATTCTTCTTCCGCTACCTCTTCATTCTTCTCCTTTTTTCGTTCTTTTATTCCGGTCCGGGTATGGAATCTGCATTGGGCATCCTGTGGGCAAGACATCAGGGATGAAAAAATTTTATTTGACCATGACCCTAAAAGCCCAGGGCGGGGTAACCCGGAGGGTGAGAAATTCTCTCTCTCCGGACTAATAGACCAACTAGCCCCCCCAAATCCTTATCTTAACTATGGGGGTAATTGGGGCCCTCAGGTTGAGGACTTAGGCCCTAGGAGCCGCGGGGACCAACCCGGCCCCCTTGGACTGAACTTTAATTTTGATTTTAAGGGGGGCTCCGAGGCTAATAATCTTGGCCCCGCGGTCCTTGGGGATCAACTTGTCCACTACGGCCCTAACCTTAAAAACTTAGGGGTGGGGGGCCCTGATGTTAGGACTCCCACCCCTGGGGCAATTATGGATCTTCCAACCCTCCCTTGCCCTAACCCTAGAAACTTAGGGGTGGGGGGCCCTGATGTTAGGACTCCCACCCCTGGGGCAATTATGGATCTTCCAACCCTCCCTTGCCCTAATCCTAAAAACTTAGGGGTGGGGGGCCCTGATGTTAGGACTCCCACCCCTGGGGCAATTATGGATCTTCCAACCCTTCCTTGCCCTAACCCTAAAAACTTAGGGGTGGGGGGCCCTGATGTTAAGACTCCCACCCCTGGGGCAATTATGGATCTTCCAACCCTCCCTTTCCCTAACCCTAAAAACTTAGGGGTGGGGGGCCCTGATGTTAAGACTCCCACCCCTGGGGCAATTATGGATCTTCCAACCCTCCCTTGCCCTAACCCTAAAAACTTAGGGGTGGGGGGCTCTGATGGTAGGACTCCCACCCCTGGGGCAATTATGGATCTTCCAACCCTCCCTTGCCCTAACCCTAAAAACTTAGGGGTGGGGAGCTCTGATGTTAGGACTCCCACCCCTGGGGAAACTAGGACTCCACTAACCCTCCCCTGCCCTAACCCTAAAAACTTAGGGGTGGGGGGCCCTGATGTTAGGACCCCCACCCCTGGAAAAATGGGGGACTCATTAACCCTCCCCTGCCCTAACCCTAAAAACTTAGGGGTGGGGGGCCCGGATGTTGGGACTCCCACCCCTGGGGAAACTAGGGCTTCACCAACCCTCCCCTGCCCTAACCCTGAAGACTTAGGGGTGGGGGGCCCTGATGTTGAGACTCCCACCCCTGGGGAAACTGGGGTTCCACCAACCCTCCCTGGCCCTAACCCTAAAAACATGGGGGTGGGGGGCCCGGAGGTTGAGGATGTGGGAATTGGAACAGTTGGGGTTTCCCAGGTTGCAGGGTGGGGGGTGGGTGTCGAGGGGTCCCCGGGTCAGGTTCTGGTGGAGGGAGAGGGGGATCGGACCCAGGTCAGGGGTTCGCGGGTGGAGCTTACATCAAATATGGATCCCAGTTGCAAAATCCCGGTTGTCATTACATTTTCACATTATGCTAGGACAGTTATGGGTGTCCTGCGTTCAAACTTTGTGGGGGCACAGGGCACCCATTTACCATTAAAACAATTTCAAATTATTGCTGCGTACAGAAGGAATAAAAATCTAAGGGACATCTTGGTTCATGCAAGGTGTCCTAACAAAAAACACAAAAACAGAACTGCTTGGAAAATCCCCTTTGCCAGGAAGAAAAATATTTACAATAGACTGGCAAAGGTGGACAAACCAATTCTTCAAACATTTCACCTTAATTACAGAAATTGTGTATATGGGATCCAATGCTCCACCTGCGGATTAATTTATATTGGGGAGACCAAGAATGCTCTGAGGGACCGATTTGTACAGCACCTCAGACTCATCGACAACCAAAAAAAACAGATGGTGTTGTACTCCCACTTTGGGATGGAAGGTCACAAACCAGTGATGTTTGGCCTGGAGCAGCAGGGCAACTGGAACAAGACAAGACGGTTGAGGGCGGAACAAAAATGGATGGAGGCTTTGAATACCTGGGTCCCAATGGGGTTAAACGAAAAATGAGTTTATTTATTTATTTATTCTATTTATTAACATATTTATATATTTATTTAATTATTTATTAATGAATAGGGGGAATCAGGGATTATTTATTTATTTATTGATTTAGATATAGGTTTTTAGGTATTTATTATGATAGGGATAGAATTTTTTTAAAAAAATTCCTTTGGTGGGGGGAATTTTTAAAGGGGATGATTAGTTTTAAAGAGTTTTGTTAGTGTATTTATTATTTTTTAATATGTAAGGTTTTTTTATTCAAAATAAAAGATTTTTTGAATCTAATTTTCTTTAATTATTTATTTATCTATTTATTTATTTATTTATCCAGTTTTATTTTCTAGTAGGGGGTAGATTAAAACAATTAAAAAATTAAATAATTTTTAATATCAAGAATTGTTGTACCTGGGCGTGCCGTAATGGCCATATCCCCTACCCTAAGCCTGACCTTGCCAGAGTCCGATTCTTGGATGGAGTTCTACCCTTTTTAAGACACAAAATAACCAACAGATGAAAACATAAATATGTGTTATGTAACTAAAATCCGATAGGGGAAATAGCGTAGTCTATAAGGATCTTTTTCATCTTTAGGTTGTCTTAGATTAAAAATACAGTGATTTGGTATAATACCAAAAATCGTAGAAATTAATTTCACTTTTTCCCCCCCAAAAAAATCTTTTTTTCCCTTATAGAAATTAATCCCCCCTTTTTTTCCCCAAAAAATCCCCCCTTTTTTCCCCCCTCCCATTTTTAACCCCTATTTAAAAGGAGTTTAGATTATTGAATTTCTTTTTTTATATATTTTTCTATCTATCCCTTTAAGTGTATTGTTAGTTTTTTGTTCTATAACTAAATGGGGTATTTCCAAAAAAAACCTTTTGCCCCATTTCTCTTTTTTTGTGAAATTAAGAGTTTTGTCTCTTTCTCTTTTTTTTGATATACTGAATGACCTATGACTTTTTACCTTTGACCCTTAGATAGAGGGATTTATTTATTCATAAGTTTTTTTATATTTTCTTATATAAAAGGTCCTTTTTTTAAGTAATGGAAATAAAGATTTATTTTTTAAGATTAAATTTTACTCTTTTTTTCAATTAAACAATTTTTGAAATTAAGTAGTTGAGAAATAAGAATCGGGATAGGTCTGGAGATTGAGTTGTTTACTTTTAAAATTTGACCTTTTGACTCTTGACCCCATGAACCTAGTTAAGCCATCTGTGACCTAATTAATTTGAGTAGTACATAAAAACAGCTTTTACCAATAGGTCAGATATTCGATTCCTCTGAAGAAGGTTTTTTCAAACCGAAACGTTAGGAAGAATAAATAATACTAGGTTCTTTTTAAGTTAGTTTAATTTTGTGAGGTCAGGGTTTTTTTTTACCTTTTTTTTCCACCGTTTTTTAAGTCTTTTTAAAGACTTTATTTAAACCTAGCAAATACCTTTTTTTCCTTTTTTAACTTTTTTTCATCTTCCAGAGCTCTGGGTTTTTGTAAGTATGGTACCTCCTTTTCCTTATCAGGCCTGAATACTTAAAAACAATCTTTTTTTCAAGGTATACCGAATTTTTTTTGTATATTTTTCATACTTGTTTTGTTTTTTGCATGATTTATATTAACTAAGTAATAGTGTGGTAGTTTAGAATTGTATACTAACACTGATAAATGTAATAGCACTAATATTATAAGCACTTACAATTGTATAGCACTTAAAATATACCTGAAATTAGATAGGCCACAAATAGGTAAAGGGAGCCAAACTACTGAAATCTACAACATATAAGAAAAATATTTTCTTACCATCTGAGAACAAAAAGATAAGAAGAGGTATACTAGATCTACGGTGAATAGGGTAAGCGAAAGTAAATGTTTTTTTAGACAAAAAAATTTTTTAAGGGTTAATTTTGGTATAAATTAAGGTCATTCATTTTTTTCTTTTTTTGAAAAAATTTTTTTTCAGTATTATCTTTGTATATTAATTTCTATGTCATTTGTTAATTTCTTTATCACTTGATGATTTATTAAGTAATTTGAGTAATACAACTATAGTAGGTATAGTTTTTGTTTTTTCCCCCCTCCCCTTTTTTTTCGGGTTTTTTTATCTGCCAATTTCCTTCCCCCCCCTTTTTTCCCCCCCCTTTCTTTCTTGTTTTTTTAATTGTCATTTATACCTTTCCAAAACTAACCCCCCCCCCCCCCCCTTTCCTTTTTTCTTTAATATGTCTTTGTCTAGATTTTATTCTTCTAACCGGTTTTCCCCTTTAGAACAACCAATGACTAATGATCCAGGTAACAATCCAGAACCAGCTATTCAGAGCAGGAGCAACAGGACTGGATTCCAGTGGGACAGAAGGTATTTTAAGCTTTTACAAATTATCCATCATATAGAAATTATTTGGAAGGCAATTAAATATCAGCAAATTCCAAAAGGTATGATTAAACATGCCCAAAAGCTCACCGCCTTCATTAAACCTGCTTCTCCAGATCAACCAGTACTATTAGAAATTCAGAATCATACTGAGAATTGGTTAAAGGCTAACTTACAATCTTTGTATAAACATTATTTAAAACAACTGTATGGTCTAAAAGATGGTACACTGGTTTTTGATTCCAATCAGGTAGATAAAGCAATCCATTTTGCAAAGGTGAGGTACCGTAACAAATTAACGCCATCTTCGGTTGCGATGTTCTCTGAGGTGCTGTTGGACTCGCGTATTCTTGATCTGCAGATTGACCTCTCCTCGCCATGGGCCGATCCGGACTTCCATCTATTGACTTCTCATTCCCCAATGGATAACGATGAGCAATGGATACAGGTTGGTCATAAAAAGGCAATAGGATGTCGCAATGATACCACCCGGACCGGTTCATCTCTTCTTCTTCTTCAACATTTGACTTCTTCTACGGTACCTTTTATCTTCCAAATCTCTTTTGTCTCCAGTTATACAAAACATAGATTTGAGTCCCGGAATACCATCTCTTTCTCTATCATCTAAAAAGGCAAGGGTTAAATTACATGAACCACTTGATCAGGCTTTATCATCTTCTCAATCCTTAATTAATTCTTTATCATCTTCTAAATCTTCTGATTCCAATTCTTCTAATTCTTTGTCCAAAAATTCTTTAGGAAATCCGAACAAAAAAACACCTCCAAACAAAAGGAAAAAAGGTCTAAAACCGAGGTCCCGGGAAAAATCAACAGGGGATCAGGTACAGAGTAATTCCTTACCCTTGGGGATTCACCAAAAGAGAGAAACAGGTAAAAACACTTTTCAACCAGGAATTGGGATAGACTTTGGACTGGGATGTAACAAACTTTCTTTTTCTTTATCTCCCTCTTCTTCTTCTCTTTCCACTTCAAATTTGGTGTCTGAAACAATTAAGACTTTCATTACTGAACAGGGACAGACAAATCCTTTATCAACAATAAATAATATTCAAATCTCTTCTTCAGTTACGCCTATAAATACACCTAATGCTAATCTCTATCCTAAAGTGCATATTGTTTCTGCTTCTGAATTTCATTCTCTTGAAAATTAAATTTAATTTGGATCTTCTTTCTAAAACTCAAATTGCTTCTTCTGGTTCTCCTCTACTAGATACAGAGGTTCATAAAACTTCTGTATCTGAACTTACCTCATTGGAAGCAATAGATACTCCTCTTTTGACTGCTTTTTCTTCAAATTCTTTTTCTTTTCTTTCTCCAAAACTTCCTTCTTCAGCAAAAACCAATTCCGATCTTCTTGTAGGGACTCCTATTTCTTTAGAAAACAAAGAATCAATAAAATTAGTAGATGAACATACTAGATCTGCTTTATCTAAGTCTTCTGCAACTGCTCAGATTAATGAAAGCATGAAATCAATGAAAAGTTTGGTTCCAGTATTGGAAAAAATAAAAATTCCTTCTTCTCTTTTTTCTAAAACGCCGGACTCTATTTCCACCCCAAACTTTAAAATATCATCTTTATCTTCTAGTTCTACTGATGTGACATTCCAGCCCGGACTGATGACATATGGTCAGCCTGTAGTTGATCCTCAGTGTGGGAATACCCAACATAATTTGTTTGCCCCTATCATGGCGGTGTCTTACCGTTCACCTGGGTTAGTAACGGAATGTCTTCGAGATTCGGGGAGGGCTGATGCAGCGGGGGATCTGGGAGAGACTGATCCATTGTCCATTTCCTCTATTACAGGTTCGACTGCTCCCTCCAGTGATATTATTTTAGGTAATACACTCGATTCAAACTACCAACACAATAGGGAGGAAGAGATGAATGAGGACGCTTCAAATCCATCTTTGGAATTAAAGTCCATTTCTGATCCTCCATCTTCTATTCGGACACCAGCACATTTAGAAATAGACATTAATAAAATTACTTTAGTAAATAAAGCAAGAAGATTTTATAGGCCATGGGTAGGAATACAGTGTAATAAGACCATTTTGATTATTGGAGACTCTAATATATCTAGGATACCTCATGTTTATTTTGATCAGGTGGAGCTCCAGAGTTATCCAGGGGCTAAGATCCTAGATTTAATTAAAATTCTTAAAACAACAATACCCCAAGATCAGGTTCGGTATGTTATCCTTTCAGTAGGAATAAATAACTGTGGAAAGGAGCATACGGAAAAAACGCTAAAACAATATTATGGGGAATTGAATAGAAGTGCTAGGAAAGCATTCCACAAAGCTAGAATCTGTATTGCTAAAATCCCATATTCAGAAAACTCATTGCATAGGGAGCAGATTGTGAGATTCAACAGTATTATAATGGATTTATTCCCGGACGCCTTAGATTTTCCAACAGACATTGAATTAAATCAGGATCGTATTCATTGGACACCGGACACAGCATATCAGATCCAAGATCTCTGGAGGGAGCAGTTAAACTGTTTGACGGGCCAAGCAGAACTTGTCTGGCCCGGGAGGTAAACATCTATAATCTTTCAAACATCTTTAAACTATCGGAGCCGGAGATCTCCTTGCTGCAGAAGGGCCTTACCTTCATTCCAACTCCGTCTGAGGTGGACATGGAGGAGGTGAGAAGGGATATATACAACTATCACAGAAAATTACAGGTATTGGATTATTTTGATTACTCATCTCATTTACACCCACAGTTTCAATTTAGGGAACCCTCGACTTGGATCCCGGCTAGCTCAGATATCAGAAAACCGATCCAAAGACTCATTAATAAAAATATTCAATCATTGAATCATTTAAAAATACAGGGAAATGGACAGGATAACTTAACAATTAGTGAGAGAGAGGTTTTAACAAATCTTAAAAAGAATAAGGATATAGTCATTAAACCAGCAGATAAGGGATCAGTATTAGTCATCATGGATACCAATCAGTACATCATAGAAGCAGAACGACAACTTTTAAATAAACAACATTATTTACCACTTAAAACCCCCTTACAGGAGAAAACCAGAACCCAGATTAAAACAATTATTAATAAAATATTTCAATTGGGCTATATAGACTATAAACAGAAAACATACTTATTAGGACCAACTACTCCCAGTATCCGTAAATTCTATCTTTTACCAAAAATTCATAAGTCTCCAGAAACATGGCCAGTACCCTTTCAGATACCAGCAGGTAGACCTATTGTATCAGATTGCAACTCAGAATCCTATAGAATAGCAGAATATATAGATTATTTCCTCAATCCATTATCACAATTACATAATAGTTATATTAAGGACACTTATCATTTCTTACAAATAATTAAAAATCTCAAAGTTCCTTCTCACTCCCTTATGTTCACCATGGACGTAGAGTCCCTGTATACAAACATCGATACCACTATGGGTTTGGAGGCGGTGGCCCGACTGTTGGCGGATAATCCGGCTCCGGAGAGGCCGGATCAGGCTATCTTGGATCTCCTTAGCATCAGTCTTTTGAGTAACGATTTCGTCTTCAACGAAAGATATTATCTCCAGGTGCACGGGACCGCCATGGGAAAAAAATTTGCTCCTGCATACGCCAATATTTATATGGCTTGGTGGGAGCAAACAGTGTTTCGTAAGTGCCCCAGGCTTCCATTTAGATATTTCAGATACCTGGATGATATCTTTGGCATCTGGACCTTCCCTGCAAAAGATTTTGATCAGTTTGTTAGGATTTTAAATTCACACCATCGTTCAATTAGATTAGTACCGACAGTAAGTGAGACTTCTTTAAACTTCTTAGACACCGAAATTTATTTTGATATGGAATCCTCAACAATTAAAACATTAAAATCCCGTATTTATTTTAAACCTACAGATACTCACGCTTTATTATACAGGACTAGTTTTCACCCTAAACATACATTTAGGAGTATAATCAAATCTCAATTAATACGATTTTACAGGATCAATACGGATCAATTAGATGCAGAGAAAGCAACACACTTACTTTTTCAGACCCTCCGTAAAAGAGGGTATACACGTCGGTTTCTTCGGGAGGTCCGGGCGGAAGTCAAAACAACTGTCTCCAGGTATCTGACAAGCAGGGGAGGAGCATTGAACGCTAAAACGGGTATTCCACAACTTCCTCCACTGAATGATTGGGACATCTCCAGGCTGGCAGATGCCTTATCAGTTTATTCCAATTCCTCTTCAAATATTTCAGTGTATTTTGATTCTGATTCTCTCTTTTTCCAGTCTCCCGTAGTAGATAATCCCTTCAATTCTACAGTCACTTCTGTGGATCAATCAGTGAATAATTTAGGGATTACGGACTTACAGTATGTTCCAGTCAGGGAGGCGGAATTCAGGTCATATCATAATATCTCTGAAATAGATACAATAGACCCTTTTACAGACAAAATAACAGATTATTTCTATAAATCTCAACAAGTTAAAAATTCATTTACCAGCTCTTACTTACCTTCCTTTTTACTTACATTTCAGGATTCTTCTTCCGCTACCTCTTCATTCTTCTCCTTTTTCCGTTCTTTTATTCCGGTCCGGGTATGGAATCTGCATTGGGCATCCTGTGGGCAAGACATCAGGGATGAAAAAATTTTATTTGACCATGACCCTAAAAGCCCAGTGTGGGGCAACCCGGAGGGTGAGAAATTCTCTCTCTCCGGACTAATAGACCAACTAGCCCCCCCAAATCCTTATCTTAACTATGGGGGTAATTGGGGCCCTCAGGTTGAGGACTTAGGCCCTAGGAGCCGCGGGGACCAACCCGGCCCCCTTGGACTGAACTTTAATTGGGATTTTAAGGGGGGTTTCCAGGCTAATAATCTTGGCCCCGCGGTCCTTGGGGATCAACTTGTCCACTACGGCCCTAACCTTAAAAACTTAGGACTCCCACCCCTGGGGCAATTATGGATCTTCCAACCCTCCCTTGCCCTAACCCTAGAAACTTAGGGGTGGGGGGCCCTGATGTTAGGACTCCCACCCCTGGGGAAACTAGGACTCCACTAACCCTCCCCTGCCCTAACCCTAACCCTCCCCTGCCCTAACCCTAAAAACTTAGGGGTGGGGGGCCCTGATGTTAGGACCCCCACCCCTGGAAAAATGGGGGACTCATTAACCCTCCCCTGCCCTAACCCTAAAAACTTAGGGGTGGGGGGCCCGGATGTTGGGACTCCCACCCCTGGGGAAACTAGGGCTTCACCAACCCTCCCCTGCCCTAACCCTGAAGACTTAGGGGTGGGGGGGCCCTGATGTTGAGACTCCCGCCCCTGGGGAAACTGGGGTTCCACCAACCCTCCCTGGCCCTAACCCTAAAAACATGGGGGTGGGGGGCCCGGAGGTTGAGGATGTGGGAATTGGAACAGTTGGGGTTTCCCAGGTTGCAGGGCGGGGGGGTGGGTGTCGAGGGGTCCCCGGGTCAGGTTCTGGTGGAGGGAGAGGGGGATCGGACCCAGGTCAGGGGTTCGCGGGTGGAGCTTACATCAAATATGGATCCCAGTTGCAAAATCCCGGTTGTCATTACATTTTCACATTATGCTAGGACAGTTATGGGTGTCCTGCGTTCAAACTTTGTGGGGGCACAGGGCACCCATTTACCATTAAAACAATTTCAAATTATTGCTGCGTACAGAAGGAATAAAAATCTAAGGGACATCTTGGTTCATGCAAGGTGTCCTAACAAAAAACACAAAAACAGAACTGCTTGGAAAATCCCCTTTGCCAGGAAGAAAAATATTTACAATAGACTGGCAAAGGTGGACAAACCAATTCTTCAAACATTTCACCTTAATTACAGAAATTGTGTATATGGGATCCAATGCTCCACCTGCGGATTAATTTATATTGGGGAGACCAAGAATGCTCTGAGGGACCGATTTGTACAGCACCTCACTCATCGACAACCAAAAAAAACAGATGGTGTTGTACTCCCACTTTGGGATGGAAGGTCACAAACCAGTGATGTTTGGCCTGGAGCAGCAGGGCAACTGGAACAAGACAAGACGGTTGAGGGCGGAACAAAAATGGATGGAGGCTTTGAATACCTGGGTCCCAATGGGGTTAAACGAAAAATGAGTTTATTTATTTATTTATTCTATTTATTAACATATTTATATATTTATTTATTTATTTATTAATGAATAGGGGGAATCAGGGATTATTTATTTATTTATTTATTGATTTAGATATAGGTTTTTAGGTATTATGATAGGGATAGAATTTTTTTTTAAAAATTCCTTTGGTGGGGGGAATTTTTAAAGGGGATGATTAGTTTTAAAGGGTTTTGTTAGTGTATTTATTATTTTTTAATGTAAGGTTTTTTTATTCAAAATAAAAGATTTTTTGAATCTAATTTTCTTTAATTATTTATTTATCTATTTATTTATTTATTTATCCAGTTTTATTTTCTAGTAGGGGGTAGATTAAAACAATTAAAAAATTAAATAATTTTTAATATCAAGAATTGTTGTACCTGGGCGTGCCGTAATGGCCATATCCCCTACCCTAAGCCTAACCCTAATGAATGTGTCATTCTTGATAAGGCTAACGCTAAAACGGGTATTCCACAACTTCCTCCACTGAATGATTGGGACATCTCCAGGCTGGCAGATGCCTTATCAGTTTATTCGAATTCCTCTTCAAATATTTCGGTGTACTTTGATTCTGATTCTTTCTCTTTCCAGTCTCCCGTAGTGGATAATCCCTTCAATTCTACAGTCACTTCCGTGGATCAAGCATTGAATATTTTAGAGATTACTGACTTACAGTATTTTCCAGTCTGGGAGGCGGAACTCAGGTCGTATCATAATATCTCTGAAATAGATACAATAGACCCTTTTACAGACAAAATAACAGATTATTTCTATAAATCTCAACAAGTTAAAAATTCATTTACCAGCTCTTACTTACCTTCCTTTTTACTTACATTTCAGGATTCTTCTTCCGCTACCTCTTCATTCTTCTCCTTTTTCCGCTCTTTTATTCCGGTCCGGGTATGGAATCTGCAATGGGCATCCTGTGGGCAAAACATCAGGGATGAAAAAATTTTATTTGACCATGACCCTAAAAGCCCAGGGCGGGGTAACCCGGAGGGTGAGAAATTCTCTCTCTCTCCGGACTAATAGACCAACTAGCCCCCCCAAATCCTTATCTTAACTATGGGGGGAATTGGGGCCCTCGGGTTAAGGACTTAGGCCCTAGGAGCCGCGGGGACCAACCCGGCCCCCCTAGACTTAACTTTAATTTTGATTTTAAGGGGGGCTCCGAGGCTAATAATCTTGGCCCCGCGGCCCTTGGGGATCAACTTGTCCACCACGGCCCTAACCTTAAAAACTTAGGCGTGGGTGGCCCTGATGTTAGGACTCCCACCCCTGGGGCAATTATGGATCTTCCAACCCTACCTTGCCCTAACCCTAAAAACTTAGGGGTGGGGGGCCCTGATGTTAAGACTCCCACCCCTGGGGAAACTAGGGCTCCACCAACCCTCCCCTGCCCTAACCCTAAAAACTTAGGGGTGGGGGGCCCTGATGTTAAGACTCCCACCCCTGGGGAAACTAGGGCTCCACCAACCCTCCCCTGCCCTAACCCTAAAAACTTAGGGGTGGGGGGCCCTGATGTTAAGACTCCCACCCCTGGGGAAACTAGGGCTCCACCAACCCTCCCCTGCCCTAACCCTAAAAACCTGGGGGTGGGGGGCCCTGATGTTAGGACTCCCACCCCTCGGGCAGCTAGGGATCTACCAACCCTCCCCGGCCCTAACCCTAAAAACATGGGGGTGGGGGACTCTGGGGTTAGGACCCCCACCCCTGGGAAACTGCGGAGCCCATCAATTTCCCCCTGCCCTAACTTTAAAAACTTGGGGGTGGGGGGCCTGGAGGTTGAGGATGTAGGAATTGGGGCAATTGGGGTCTCCCAGGTTGTAGGGCGGGGGGTGGGTGTCGAGGGGTCCCCGGGTCGGTTTATGGTGGAGGGGGAGGGGGATCGGACCCAGGTCGAGGGTTCGCGGGTGGAGCATACATCAAATATGGATCCCAGTAACAAAATCCCGGTCGTTATTACATTTTCACACTATGCTAGGACAGTTATGGGTGTCCTGCGTTCAAACTTTGTGGGGACGCAGGGCACCCATTTACCATTAAAACAATTTCAAATCATTGCCGCGTACAGAAGGAATAAAAATCTAAGGGACATCTTGGTACATGCAAGGTGTCCTAACATAAAACAAAAAAACAAAACTGCTTGGAAAATCCCCTTTGCCAGGAAGAAAAATATTTACAATAGACTGGCAAAGGTGGATAAACCAATTCTTCAAACATTTCATCTTAACTACAGAAATTGTGTGTATGGGATCCAGTGCTCCACCTGCGGATTAATTTATGTTGGGGAGACCAAGAATGCTCTGAGGGACCGTTGTGTACAGCACCTCAGACTCATCGACAACCAAAAGAAACAGATGGTGTTGTACTCCCACTTTGGGATGGAAGGTCACAAACCAGTGATGTTTGGCCTGGAGCAGCAGGGGAACTGGAACAAGACAAGACGGTTGAGGGCGGAACAAAAATGGATGGAGGCTTTGAATACCTGGGTCCCAATGGGGTTAAACGAAAAATGAGTTTATTTGTTTATTTATTTTATTATTTATTAACATATTTATATATTTATTTAATTATTTATTAATGAATAGGGGGAATCAGGGATTTATTTATTTATTTATTGATTTAGATATGTTTTTTAGGTATTTATTATGATAGGGACAGAATTTTTTTAAAAATTCCTTTTTTTGGGGGGGAATTTTTAAGGGAAGGTTTAGTTTAAAAGGTTTTTAAAGGGTGGGGATTTTGTATAAAATTATATTTTTTATAAAATTATAATTTTTTAATAATAATAATAATAATTTGGGGGTGAAATAAATATTGTAGATTAAAATTAGGGGATAAAAGGTTTTGTTAGTGTATTAGACGATTATTTTTTAATATGTAAGGTTTTTTTTATTCAAAATAAAAAGATTTTTGAATCTATTCATTTATTTATTCATTTATTTATTTATCCACTTTTATTTTCTAGTAGGGGGTAGATTAAAACAATTAAAAAATTAAAAAATTAAATAATTTTTAATATCAAGAATTGTTGTACCTGGGCGTGCTGTAATGGCCATATCCCCTACCCTAAGCCTAACCCTAATGAATGTGTCATTCTTGATAAGGATGTTAAGGTACGTCATCACAGTTTTGCCCTTTCCAAAGGGCCTTTTCTTCACTTTATATTGTGAAATAAATGCAGTTTCTTAAACCTCAGCATCTTGAAAAGCTATTTCATTAGTGTGAAGTAGAATTGTCTATTGTAATGTTTTATTGTCAGGCTGTTCAATCATTTATATACGACAATAAAGTAAATTTAGAACCCAGCAGCATGGATCATAAGCATGACTATAAACTATGCCCAAATAATTGCAGTGCTTAAATGACATCACAGAACTTATAAGTGCTTATTCTCCAGGGTGTACATTATGATTTCAAGATGCAGGCCTCTATGACATTTTAAGGATAAAAATAATTAGGAGTAGAGGCAAGTGTTCTGTTTTAAAGCATCCAAGATCTGGAATGATCAACATACTAATATTTAAGAACCCCCTTCAGTCTTAGCATTCAAATCAAGACTCATTTTAGCACTGGATATTCTTATTATAGCTGATCTTGAAAGTTATTTCTTATGCTTTTTATTTAATTGCGTTAATTGTTTTGCCTGTCTATTACTAAACCTCCAAGTTTCTTATTCTTTTTGAGTGGGCACTGGTCTACTTTTGAATTTCTGCATAGTGAAAAAAACATAGATTTTTGTAAGGCATTTGTATTTGTTTACATGTGGAGTAATCTTTTTTAGAATACACTTGAGCTGGGATAGGTGAAATCTGGACTAAAACAATATAGCACAATACTGTGTGTTTATATTGCATGTCTTTTACCCATATTAAATTTCAAATTAATTGTAAAGAATATTGGGCTCCTAACTGAGATTGTGCTTAATAACAGTAAAGTAAATTAGTTACCAAACATACGGTGGAGAGAAGTTATTACACATCGTAAGAAATGCACATCATTTTTTGGCGACCAGTATCAGGCCCTTTCTACTGCAGGTCATTCCTTATTGTTAAAATGCCCTTGCACCCACACCATAGTTGCTGTGTTTCATTAAACTGCATTATGTCTCCTGCACAAGATAAGAAAATGTCAATACATAACAGCCTCCACAAGATGATGTATAGAAAAAGCAGCATACCCATGCAGGTTTTCCCCATAGCTCACTACTCCATCTTGTGATCTGAAGAAATACTGCAGTGAAGACAAAGAGTTAAATCACAGCAGAATGACAGGGGAGGGGGGGTTAAAGCTGCAGTAGTCAACTGTAAATATTCAGAGTGAGTTCTGAAAAAGTCTTTAAAGTAAAAAAAGGTTATTGACAAGTGCTCTGGGATTGTTACACTTCAGACTGCTGTAAATGCAGAGTAGCTTCCTGAAGGTGTTAAAGTAACATTAACAGAGAAATTATTTTGATATGACATGTATGATTTGTTTTAATTTTTAAGGAAATTTACTTTTTATGTATGTGTTTACACAATTCTCAACAAATACAATTCAAAAACATATTTTAGAAATTAGATGAAAATAGTCATTTATATAATGTATATTTCATTAATTAAGTAATTATACATCCTGGAAACTACCTTAATATTGATGGTTTTTTTTAGCTGACCGTTTTTTTTTTTATTACATTTTTATTAAATACTATGTATTGCATTTCAGGCTATGAGCCAAAAAGCAAATGTGTATATTTTAAATTGCAGTCGCCCTAGACATAAAACACAGGCTCAGCAGTCATTTTATAAAGGCATTTTTCTTGTGTTCATGCTTGTGGGCAGGCTGTTAGAACAACAATTTCCTTTAGCTTGCTAACCTATTGTCGGACTGACAAGTGAATGACTGCAATAACAATAGCAAGATTGGTGAAACTTCTGCAGTAAAAACCTTCAGATGATAAATGATCCTCATCTGTTTTCTCAAGAACCCTTGTAGGTCACAAAAAAAGCTGGACTTGACATTTTTCCCTTACTGTACAGTATATGCAAATTTCTGCCAATCAATTAATGAGTTGCTCTTTCCCACAGATGCAAATTGTGATTAGAAAATTGATTACAGAGTAAAATGTGCTTTCTACAATGCCAGGACTTTCAGGGCTAAATAAAAAGAAAACATTTTATATTTTAATCAGATAAATAACAACATAAAAATAACAACAATAATTCAGGCATTTTTCATTCTTTTGAGTTTTAAGTTAAAAAAATATTTCAAATCAAAGTATCAAATGTAAACAAATAAATAATATTTGACAAAAGAAATCCATACAAAGAAATATTATTTCACCTATTTTTATGCATTAAAAAATGCATTCTTCATTAAATCAAAGACGCATACCTTTTCCAGAAAAAAATTAGGCAACAGACAGTAATAAATTTGTTAAAGAAGCATAAGACCTGGCTGAGGTGATAGTCACAGAGAAACAAGGGTGCAACATAATTGGTATTTCAAATGGAGGACATTCTTGTTTGACCGCAAAGTGACATTGTGTACTAACCACACACCATCTTGTTTAGTTACAAGGGAATTGGCAGTGTAGAACAGACTGGAATTACTGATTTTGCTATGTTTTTGCACCCAAGAGCTTTACTTAAAAGCTAACTGCCAGACACTCTTAAATCCACCATTAGTGGCCTCTTTGGAATGCAGCCACTGGGCCTTATCAGATAAAATGATCAGTCAACAAGAGACACCTCAGAGATGTCTTTTCATGGGTACCAACTAAACATTCAGCTCAAACAATGAGATATAATTTGGAAATTGGCAATCTTGACGGACAAAAAATTGAAGCAATAGTCAACAAAAATGGATGGGCTTACTAGATGTAGACTTAAGAAACCAATGGCTAAATGTCTATTCCTTCCTTTAAAAACCATTGCACACACCCCAGATCTGCTCTCTCTATTTGCTCACTGATCAGACTGGCCGTAACTTCTTCTTTCTATAACCAGAACCCTGTTGCCTATACGGTGTGACCATAACAAAGGTTGAAGTGATAACTTTTACTCCGAAGGACAATCTGGTGCTGGACTGGAAGGGTAGGAGACTGTATTTGAGCTGGATGAGGCGGGGCATAAGTCCAAACCTTGCTAAGTGCATGAGCAAGAGACCGATCTACATAAATGCCATTAGCTTATCTTGCTAAACATTGGAGCTGCCCAGCAGATGTAACCTATATACTAGCTAAAAGAGAATAATGTGTGCAAAAAATAGAAGAGAAAAATGCAGCACCGCCGGCCAGCAATCAAGAAGAAGAAGGTGAAGAGCTCCTACATAAAAGAAAGAAAAGCGCACTTAGCTTCCTTTTGGAGAATCCTGACCCAAAAAGAACAAAATTTTGCCTGCACTAAACCATAAGTACACCTATTTTGATTCCAAGGACTATTAAGTAGGGTAAAGCCGGATGATGTTTTATGGTATTGGCATTACTATAAATGAAAAATAATAACCTTTGTGAAGGATAATTCTTTAGCTGTTATTAGTTCCTTCTTAAATGTAGTAGGAAAATTCATGCATATCTCACACACTAGGGGAAAACCCGGTATACACTAGCTAAGAGCATATGAATGCCACGATGTAGAAACTAGAAGCTTAATAACTAGCTAAAGAATCTCTCAATCTTGATCGCATGAATTGAAAGATCAGAATTCATAAGTTATAAGACTTTTTCTATAGGAGAGAAAAAAGTTTAATAAGCTATCATCTTTTTATGTTTTGTGTTGTTTGTTACCCCCACCGCAGCAGTCAACTCAAAAAGTTCTCCCAGCTCAAGTCTTGTTTATCTCAGTGTGAGGTGCCTGGAGTTGTATTGGGTAAATAATATATCATTATTTGGAACACATGCATTTCATGTGTGTTACGTGTCTACAACGATGTATGTAAATTTAGGATGACAGGAAATGCAAGAAATGTTGAACACAAACGTTTTTCATGTTACAGTACTAACAACAAAATTTTGACATGAAGTGTATAATGTGTAAAGACTGAAGTCCAAATATCAAATAAACACTTTCACAAAAGCTACACATATAACAAAACAAGTGCGCTTTTATTCAAAAATAAATTCATAACCAAAGAAAAAGACATCAGCTTAGGGTACAATGCTGAAATGACTGCTTGGGTAGTGCAGCGGTGAGAGCTACTGTAAAGCCAGTGTAAATTTATGGTAATTGTAAAGGTTAGCGTTTTTTTTTTTAATTCAGTTTTATTCTCTCAGCCACATTCATGCTCCTCCCGATCTAACACTGTTGTTTTCAAATAAAGACGTGCTATAACAGAGGTGAACTCAGATGAAGATGAAGGTTCTACATCGGAGAAAGAGAACAGAAGCCCTACCCCCATGAAACGTCCACTCACACATAAGAACAACACAGCTGCACCAGGCGTAAAGGCGAAAGATGGCACCGTTTGGATGCAGCAAGAGGTTGGATGTCCAACCAGTGGATATTATTGGTGAATCTGCCATGCATGTTCTTCAATGAAACAGCAGGGCATGCCTAGTTTGCCAAGGTATTGTGCAAAATTCTGTTTGTGATTATGTTTTGTGATGGTCTTTATATGAAAAACATTTATATGTTATTTACATAAAAGCCACATCGAATGTTATTTACCTACTTACTTTGATTTGTTTTCTTATCTCCCTACAGGGTAAAGACACAAGTAGACTGCAGAGCTTCCTGTGTTTTTTATCAACAGGGGCATGCTGACAAACTAAATATGCAATACTACTTTAGCTTTAGCTGCAGATGGAAGCTCCTGTCACACTTTACGCAACTGTTGTTATTGTTTCATTAGCTTTATGACCTTAGTCTCAGAAAGTCTTTCTCCCGTGGGATGACTGGGATCTTTTCCTGAATATAGACCATATAAATATATATATAACAGGCGTATGCCCATTTCCTTACACTGTGGTTGAACTGGTAAACATAAAAGCACAATTCGCAGCAATGTTCAGTTTTACAAATGTAATCAAACTGGTCAACTGTATGCACATTGTTATGGCAACAACGGCAAACAAGTTACATCACCCAGGGATGAATCACCAAAAGAATGAACCGAGGTTACATTGTATACAGCATGGAAAATAAAAAGTCATTTTAATCTTGTATTAGCATAAGTAGATATGAAAACATGTAAGCATTAAACTTGGTGTAAGCTTTAACACAAATCAGGTATGCCAAGCAGATAGTTTAATAAAGGCACATGCCATATTTCTTTTTTAATTAAAGCTTAGAGTGAACCCACCAATATTTTATAAACCTAAAGGATGGTTAAGGGGGAGAATGATAAATGGAGATAGCCCGAGATTGGAGAGGAAGGAAACACCTGCAAGTTGAAGGCCAGCTAGGAAATAAAGGAAGCAAAAGATGATAATAAATAGCAAAACGTTAGGAATATTGGTGGTTTCCATAAGAACTTGAAATTGGCCAGCTGGAGTAGGGAGTCAAAATAAGCAGCAAATTAACTGTCTTGAGCGAGAGAGGTCAGGATGATAAGAAATGATTATATTAACTGTAACTTTCGGCTTGTTCGGGGTTCAACTTGGTTTTCTTAATTGGGTTGAGTCTGCATTATTCTTCATTGCAATAAAGCTAATTACTCTGTTTGCCTATCCTCTGACTCCTAGAGCCTTGTTTCAAGGTGAGAACCTCTGGTGTATTTTACGCCCCGACAAATTCCTGGAACACTTTTAAAAATGGCAGCTCCACACAGTCGAAGGTGCTTTTTCAACTAGTGCGGCAAAAGGCAAGCAGTCCTTTTAAGCTTAGAGAGACACCACAAAGTAAAGAGCAGAGAATCAGTCAGTTGTGGCAATTGGTGCCATCGCTACTCTATAAAGGCACCTTCAAAGAATGAGTTGGCTTATGGAAATAGAAAGCATTTCCACTCTATTAATGTGCTGCTCTATAGTGCACAGAAAGTGTGTCACAGTGTGTAAACACATACCTGAACAGATGCGCTATGATGAACCTGACACTGACCCACCAAAAGATCAGCCAGATCGGACAGCGTTACAACTTCAATTAAATGTAATTAGCAGAATATAAAAACAGGTAATCAGATGCATCATTTATTTTTTAACCAATTCATTTAATTTGTGGTCAGTATCATATAGTACATCCCTTATATTCCTTTGTTCATTGGCCACATCTCTTACAGCATCCACTATTACATATTGTGACTCCTGAACAGTCCGTCAGCCAGATGCCAGCGCATGAAGATGTACTCAGCACAGCAGCATCATCACTGCCTGACCATTGTCTGAAACAGAATAAACAGACGGCGGGGCTGTGACTTGCCTTTTCACGTCGACTGATATCTGACCACTTCATTTATCTTTCGGGCACTGTGTGACTTTCTGAACTTGAACTTTCGAGTGTCTCTGCAATGCTTTTGCTTCTTATCCTACTGCGTAAGCCAACAATTAGTACATTTTTCCTTGCCTCCATTTCGCTGTTGCTGAAATTCTTCTTTTTTTCACATGCCTTTTGCATTGTTTTTTAACCAAACACTGAACGGAAGGTAATATTTATATTGATTTGCATATTAAAATATGCAAAATTCTTGGAGGAATCAAGGGGGGCTGCAGTCGCGTGCACATGCATTAAATTTCACATTTGTTGGGATTTGTAACGGGGAAGTGCGTGGAACCTGACGTATGCACAGATTTATGCATCTACTCGCATTTCCAGTTTTGTCCATACCCCATGTTTTATTGTGAATTCTATGTACGCCGTTATATATGAAGCCCCTGGAATTCTTCAGTCATGTTGGCATCAGTAATTAAGTTCCTGTCAACTTTATGAAGTAGAAGGCCTAAGCAAAAGTAGTGGTCTAGGACAAAGCTAGATAGTTGATTTCTCAAGAGGTAGACAACTTCTTCAGAGGCAGATTATTGCACATAAGTGATCCTTGCTGTTTATCTTTAGGGAAATGTAGTAATAGAATGACTTAACAGCCAACTACTTCACAGATATCAGGTGTGCTCAAAGCTTCACTCTAAGCAAAACCAGCAATTAGTCCATAATTTATTCATTAAAAACAGACCATAAAAACAGTAAACACAGAAACAAAACATATGTAGGCTTACACTGACAGGATGAGGAACCCTAAAATGTTTTTAGAGTAAAGCTATCAGCATACTCGTTCTAGAGGCACATCTTCACACAATCAAAAAGAACTTGTGTTAAATCTGTAGATCAATCTCCATTTATATGCATGTCTGTCTGCTTTTCATGAGAGAACTACTTAGATTGGGTTTAGATGTAGATTGGGTTTTTTTTCTATAACTTGCTTGAACATTCTGGTTTATTTTGCAACTTCTCTCATCACACTAAGTATTATAGTTTGGTTGCGGCACAGATTTATTTGCGCAAATCCAAGAGACAGGCTAAGGGCCGAGGGGAGGGAGAGGCGGGATCTCAGGAGTAGGGAGCTGGACGGGGCCATCTTCACTCATGCGTCAGTCTCCGTTCTAGTCGCTCTACCTCTTGTCACGTGTTGGAGCGTACCTTGCCTCTGCTTAGCTAGCAATACCTGTTTGTTCAGCAGACATTATCATTTAGAGATTGTTATAGAGTAATGTTTGTCGTTTTTGAGAAATAAATCACAGCTATGTGTGTTTTAGAGGGTACCTGCTCATTGGCAGAGATATCATGGCCACGTGCTATTCTCCCCACACGGGGGACACTCTCCAATCAGAGCTGAACATGGTCAGATACAGTGGCAACGTTTGACGTTACAGCGTGCCTACTTTCCGCTTGGCCACAGATACCTTGCCAACTTTTTACATTTTTGGCAAAAAGATCACAGCTACATTCTCGGCAAACCCAAAAATATTGTATATCAAGAGGCCCTCGGATATGAAAGCTATCAATATAAATTCTTCTCAATACAAATTATTACATTTTTTAAAATTTTTTATTGATTTTTAAGTTTGTCCTGTTTCACTAATATGCAGGCATAGATGTGGGGGACAGCTAGTTGTTCATATAATCTAGCAGGATTGAAAGACCAACAAATACAATACCAAATAATACAATACATACAATAAAAAAAACATGGCAAAATAATCCAAAAATAACACCAAGAAGATATTAAGCCAAAACACAAAAAAAATCTAAATAAAAAGGCCAAATAAGGTAAAATGCCAAATATACTTTAAAGGCAAAATTATAGAATGTGAAAAAAATACAAATAACCAAAACTGAGAACTGTTAAAATACATTTTTTAAAAATTCAAAAGGCAAACTAACCTTGATTTTGCAAACCGGTGATAAGGGCACCAACCACACAGAGAACCATGCACAGTGTCCCAGTAGTCAGTTTGGGATTTGCAAAGCCATTAAGTAAGGGTTCAGGTGGGTTTCAGCCTTGTTATATGCACACGTATGGTGTGGGGTTCCCCATCCTCCAGGCTCAACATAAGGAGGGAAAGAGGTAAAAGAAAGAAGTAAAGCAACAGAGCAATAACAAAGAAAACACTTCATGAAAAATAATTATATACTAAAAAAGGAATTAAAAAAAAGACTAACAAAAACAAAATAAATATACAAAAATAAGAAAATACACAAGCAATAATAAACAAAGCAAAAGGTCAAAGATAGAGAAACTGCAAACTGTGACATTCGTTTACTGCACATTCCCTGCTTGTGACTCATTTCCGAGGTAAAACTCTTAAGCTTTGCAACTGTGGTATCTCTTTTAAATATTTTAAGTTTTTAAATGCTAACAGAAATTTTAAAAATCTAACTTCATCTTTTTGAAAATCATAATTCATAGTGAGATCCAAAAGACCAGTTACTTCACAAAGAAAATAATGGGTGCTGCTTATCAATATTTAACAAGCAAATAGTAGCCAACTGAAGTGGTTACCAAGTTAGCACAGTTGTAAAAACTAGACTTTCCCATGTACAGTAGTTTAGACTTAAGGCTTTTTGCAGATTCAGACTTTGCCGTTGTGCAGTTGCTTCAAAAGTTATTATTTTATGAAAATTTGGTGACTACCTGCAATGCTGTGGCAGTGAGTCACAAAGTGTGATGCCTAAAAAAGTGGACAGTATCTGTTAATCTATCAGAACCAGTACAGCTACATAACATTTTTTGGCATATACAATGTACTGTGAATACAAATTCAAGCAATGCTTTACTTCCTTTCATACTGCAGTTACAGAATGCAAACTGCAAATAAGGTTTCAAAGGGGTATTCAAGTAAAAAGGGCACTTGAACCTTTTCTGTGAATAATGAGTGTCTTCTACCCAATGTATGCAGAACACATAAAAGAATAAGAAATGTTTAATACTGCTAATTTTGTCTTACTGTGATTTTGTTTTTATTATTTAAATTGTTTTTCAGCACTTGCTGTTGCCTATATGCCCATAAAATACTTTCACAAAAATAAAATTTATATTTTATGTATACCATAACCTGTTATGAGTATACATGTTAATCTCAGTGTATTCATATTGAAAGTATTATCAATATTAATATCAAAGATCACTTTCAATTACAAGTGACAAACAATCCACTCCAATTCCAGCTAATGTTTAACATTGGCATCTGTACAACCTCTTGTATATTGCCTTTTCACATAAATAAAATGATTACAGTAATATTGTGCTCACAAAATCAAGGTAGTGACTGGTTTATTATTTTAGTAATCAGTAATGTAGAAAGTGAAATCATTAAAACTCTTCCTAATATTGCAATGCTCTTTAGAATATGTATGGTGGTCAGAATTAGGAAAGAAAAAATACAGGAAAACAAGTATCTTGTATGGGACTTCACAGAATATTTGCTGTTCAGCTGTGCAGACTGTAGAGAACACACTTACTGTACATTAAACTCTTGAGTTCTTTTCAATTTTGTATATGCCAGGAACATTTGGGAAATATTACAACTATAAAATATATGCATATTATGTATTGGTGTATGACTATTTTTATGTATAAACACCAACAATATCGCAGACTTTTTTCATTCTGTTGAAGAATGGGAAGGAAAGACTAAAACACAACCAAAATAATCAACAAAGAGGCTAACCCAAAATATCCAAAAATTGATTTCAAACAGAAGTCAAATTTGCAATCCAGCAGCGTTTACTTGCATGCGTTTATCCTCTGTCTTTTTGTAGGGTTGACGTCTCCAGTAAACCACTTGTTAGTGACACTTTCTCTCGCTCTCTGTCTGAAACTTGGGGTTTCTTCTTTGCCATAGTGAGCCTCTGTTCAGTTTTATTCTTGACACAAGATGCATTGGTAAATGACATCCTTTAAACCCCCTCCCAGGACCACTTCTGAGTCCCAGATCCACATGTCACTGGAGAGTCCTAACATGAGTGAGCCCTCAGTAGCCTTTTTAAAGTTAGTTTTCAGGTATGCTAAATTTATACCTGTTCTCTTTCTTGGCCACCTTAAGCCACTGTCCTTGGAAGTTGTGTGTTGTCACATATCATTCTGGAAAGAAAGAAATAGAATAGCCTTCTGCAAATATGATCCATTCTTTTGCAGTAAGGAATACGATATTCTTCTATATTATGATTTTATTGTGGCTTCAAGGGGAGGTCAAAATAGTGGTGTACACTTATTTTAACTGGGACACGTGGAATGAAGGGAAAGAATTTTATAATTATTGTGAAGTACTCATTTATAAAAGACTAGACCAACACATTTTATAATACAATATGGTTCAATATATATTGGTCAAAAATTTTGAGATGTAATCATCAGAAATATCTTTTGCATGAGGTTAGTGTAAATTCCAGAATTTCCATCTCCAGCAGGTTCTCCCAAGCCCTGTTCCAAATATTTTTCAAGATCTCAAGGTAATCTGTATAACTGAGGACAGATAGTGGAACTGATCAGGTGTAACTGGGGTTTGAAACTAAATTGGTATTTGAAAGCTGACATACACATAAATGTAGTTCACCACATTATATGAACCCTGAGCAATTTTCCTTCAGCTAGATTGGAAGGTATTCACTGTACATTGTAAACATTTTGAAGACCCTGATTGACAAGTTCTTTTGGGCAATTGCTTTGTATATATTATCTCAATGTAAAATTATATTAAAATCTCACCAACGTTTTCCAAAAAATGATATGTGAATTGAGAACTTCTATATGTAATGTTTTTTCTTGTAAACCCATGAATGCTGAAGAGTAGAAAATAATGGCAAGTTCCTGAGCTGATGGTACTTTATAGATTCCCAAAACTTTCCAAAAGCTATTGTTAACAAATGACTAAAATACTGCAGAAGCATTAATTAATCCATAAGGCACTATAAGGTATTTGTAATGTTCAGTGATAGTATTAAACACAGTCTTCCACTTTTGTTCCTCTTGGTCTCTAATGAGGCCACTGGCATTGTTGACCACATTATTTGATTAAGCAAGAATGAGATCTACAGTGAGGGTAGTTAGTAGTCTACAGTTATTTAAATATTATTTTATTTTATAATCAATAAATGGTCAATGGTCTCAATAAAATAGAACCTGCTACTGTTAGAAGAGTTAGACATAGAGATAGCTAAGTTCTCCCTGTATATAATCATCCTTTGCCTTACTTTTGGGTCGAGACAGGAAGTAAATTCTGCTCTTGAGCAGAGATTCTCCTGCTAATAAGTCAACGGCAGAAGCATAATGACAGGGCAAAGGTAATTCTATTGATGATTTCTGCTGACCAAAAAAAAAAGTAATATTTTGGGTAGAGCATTTGATATAAGTTTAGGAGGTACAATCTTTCATAAACAATTTTCAAAGCAACTTTTCCTTTTTGCAGTAAATTCTCTTTTGGACCAATTGAAGGTTGTGGAATGCAGCTGCATCCATGAGCATCCCAAAACAATTTTTGGTTCAGACATTTTTATAACATATAGTACTAATTTTTCCACATGAATATATCCTAATAGTAAGGTTAATTCTTGCATGATATACTGTATTTCACTAGGTCTTTGTCAATTTGACCCATTCAACTAAATATTGTTTTAATTTTACTTATAACAACATTTTACAAACTTGTAAATGTTGAAGTAGAACAGCTGATATACTGTTATGCTATGCTTGAGTAAACTAATGCCAAAACAACAAATGTTCTCTAAAGACAAATGGGAAGCATTAAGCTATTTTTATAATAAATTTGCCCATTAGCACAAACCTCCCCTTGTCATGTTGAAGGATCAATGTTTTTGTTTTTTATTGAAACAGTGAATACTTGGCAATAATGTGTCCAGGGTTACCAAAATAAAAGTGTAGACATCTTATCCTTCGTATATTATTTGAAGGTGTACTTGAGTTTGTCTTTTTTGCTTATATTTACACTACAATTGCTTTTTTTAGAGATCATAACTATTTAGCCAATTCCATGTTTAACTCAAAACAAAGTTCATGAGGTTCACTCTTTCTCAAGGTTTTCCTGCATTTCTTGATTTGCAGCTGTTTTAATACTTCCCAAGCCCTTTCTATGACATTATCACAACTGTATGATGTGTGTATTTGTTATCATCACAGAAGATAAAATACCTGGACAGAAAATAAAGATAAAAAAGGAAGAACTCTCTATGCTAAAGTCTATCTTGAAGTAGGCTTGCAGCTTCCTATGTGCTAAAGAAAAGAAAATACCTAGGAGAAAGGACGGGGCAGCATCTAGGACTGAGACAGGCAGAGAAGAAATACTGTAAGCTGAAAAGATGGTAAAAAAACAAATTGCAATGTAAAAGGTGAAGAAACAAAGCAGTGGTCCTTTCTGTAGTTTTAAATTGCCCCTGTGATATCCTATGGGAATGTGGTGCCAGACAACACTTTGGATATCTTGTAGCACCTGGACTGAAAAGGAAGATGAAAAACAGACAAAATGTTAAGTAAAATAATGGTGCAGTTTATTTAGAGAATGCTGTATAAACAAAACAAGCCTGTCATGTGGTCTTACTCTACACAGTCCTTCAGCGATGACAAAAAAACAAAAATAAATGAAAAAAGAACAAAAAAAATACTTAATATTTGCAATATATACAGTGTACTCAGTACTAATGTATAATGAAAAAATACACACAACACACTTCCTCTATTAACACAGTTCAGGATGTCCCTTAAAAAAATACAAAAACTTATTTACAGCAAAAAAATAAGTGTATGTACAGCCAAAATAAAGTACCACATTTCTCAAGGTCATTGCATGAGGCAGAAGCAGTCAAGTGGGTTGGAGTGGAGGTCCTTTAATAGGAGATCCCTTGTAGTTTTCAGTCAGCAACATGTCTTGGTCCGGTCTGCACCATGCTTTCGCTGTTGAAGCATTCTTCAAAAACAACGAATCCATCATCACTGCACAACACGCACTTCAGCATTCCTCTTAACGGTCACATCCCAAATCGGAAAACAATTCTTCAGTGGGTGGCTAAATTTAGACAAACGGGTACAACATTGAATAGAAAATTTCCAGGCCGTCCTCAGACTGTATGGATATCTGAAAACATCCAAGCTGTAAGGGCATAAATTTTGCAGTCTCCTAAACATTCAGCGTGCAAACATGATTCTGCCTTATGCATTTCCAACATGTCTTTGAGGAGGATTTTGCAAGAGGACCTTAAATCCTATCAATATAAAATGATGGTGTCGCAGGAACTCACTGAGAGTGACTGAGAGAGCCGTACAGTGTTGTGTGCGAACATTCTGCAAACCGTTCATCGAGATGCCATTGTCATGTGCAGCGATAAGGCACATTTGCATTTGAATGGTTGCAAAACGTTCGCTATTGGACTGAAACCAACTCGTGAACTTCATCATAGACCTCTGCACAGTGATCATGTTACAGTTTGATGTGCCGTTGCAGAATTTGGCATTGTAGGACCTTACTTTTTTGAGGAGGGGGAGCAATGGTCACCGTCACTTCAGAACGTTACATTGAAATTCTAAAGAACATTTTAGATAGATAGATAGATAGATAGATAGATAGATAGATAGATAGATAGATAGATAGATAGATAGATACCGTCTTTTTCCGAAAATAAGACACTGTCTTACTTTCTTTTTTGGTCCAAAATACGCACTAGGGCTTATTTTCGGGGGAGGACAAAAATAAAAGTATATTTATATATTTTTATTTAATATTTATTTATTTTACACAGAATGCAGAAATTAAAATTTATTCAATTACAGTCATGTCATCTTCTTCTGGAACATCGTCATAAATCAAGATTTACACCCCTGGAGTCTTCCACAATTCCCTTTTTGTACTCGACGGAATAGCTCTTTCGTTTTGTACTCATTTTAACTGCGGTTAAAAATTATTCACTTTATAAAAAATAAAATTACGTATGAGGAAATAATCAGACTTACAAGACTGAAATGAACAAACATTGTATCTGCACTGTCGCTCAATGTAGACTGCTGCCTTAACGAACAATTATTTATAGTGTGCGCCAACGACGCGTTCCGTCGCATTCCGCATATGCATGCCCCCCTCCACCCCCTCCCCACCTCATTCGACCATACTCTGCGATACGCGCGACGCAGTACAACACAGCAGAGCAGAGCGGACACAATATTTATGTATTCATGCTGCCTTATGTTGTATTTTTAAGATAAATTCCAAGAATTAATTTGAAACGAACTGTAGAGGTAAACAATGAATTTCTCGGAATATTTTATTTCAAACATTTCTCTGAAATACGAGTATTAGGGAAGCTAAACATACTTAATAAATCAACAGCATTTTTTAACGAATTCTTTTTTTCACATTATTTTAACTAGGGCTTATTTTCGGGGGAGGGCTTATATTACAAAAAGTTCCGAAAATCTCGATAGGGCTTATTTTCGGGGGATGTCTTATTTTCAGAAAAAGACGGTAGATAGATACTTTATTAATCCCAAGGGGAAATTACATACTCCAGCAGCAGCATACTGATACAAAAAAAAAACAATATTAAAGAGTAATGTAGGTAAAAACAGACGATAACTTTGAATAATGTTAACGTTTCACCCCCCCACCCCCCCACCCCCTGGGTGGAATTGAAGAGTTGCATAGTATAGGGGAGGAAAGATCTCCTCAGTCTGTCAGTGGAGCAGGACAGTGACATAAGACAGTCGCTGAAGCTGCTCCTCTGTCTGGAGATGACACTGTTTAGTGGATGCAGTGCATTCTTCATAATTGATAGGAACCTGCGGAGCACCCGTCACTCTGCCATGCATGTCAAACTGTCCAGCTCCATGCCTACAATAGAGTCTGCCTTCCTCACCAGTTTGTCAAGGCGTGAGGTGTCCTTCTTTATGCTGCCTCCCCAGCACACCACTGTGTAGAAGAGGGCACTCGCCACAACCGTCTGATAGAACATCTGCAGCATCTTATTGCAGATGTTGAAGGATGCCAGTCTTCTAATGAAGTATAGCCGGCTCTGTCCTCTCTTGCACAGAGAATCAGTATTGGCAGTCCAGTCCAATTTATCATCCAGCTGCACTCCCAGGTATTTATAGGTCTGCACCCTCTGCACACAGTCACCTCTGATGATCACGGGGTCCAGGAGGGGCCTGGGCCTCCTAAAATCCACCACCAGCTCCTTGGTTTTGCTGGTGTTCAGGTGTAGGTGGTTTGAGTCGCACCATTTAACAAAGTCCGTGATGAGGTTCCTATACTCCTCCTCCTGCCCACTCCTGATGCAGCCCACGATAGCAGTGTCGTCAGCGAACTTTTGCACGTGGCACTTTTTTGCACCTCAACCTGAAGAAATGAATGTAGTGGAAGCTTGGTTTCAACTGGATGGAGCAACAGCTCATACAGCGTGAAGATTCATGCAAGTTTTGCTGGAGATGAAGCTGATCTCCCTGTGTGATGATGTTGGGTGGGCTGATCTTGTGCCATGTGATTTATTCTTGTGGGGCTCAAGTTGAAGGTATACACACACTGACCTCAAAACCTTGAAGCCCTCAAGGATGCTATTCGCCATGAAATCTTCGCTATTCCCCTTGAAATGGCCAAACAAGTCAAGCATGCGAGCGTTCAGAAATCGTCTCGAAGAGTGTATCGATAATGATGGCCACCACCTTGAAGACATCATTTGTAAAATACAGTGAAAAAAATCTATTTTGTATACTCTTTCTTGTGTCGTAATGAAATTTACTGTATGTTGTAGCGTTTTTACAGAATAAACATTTCAAATGTGATACTTCTTTTTGGCTCACCCTGTATTTACAAAGGCAAATCAATTGCACCATTCCCAAAAACTATCCCCAGAAAAAAAAATACATATATCTTCATGAACAAACTATCAGTTGGAGATACATACAGAAAAAAACATTTACAAAGAAAAAAATACATAAGCCAAAATCTGTTACTCTAACCAACAGTCAGCCGTAAACAATACAATAGAATACTTTATAAAAAAAATATACAACTATATTATATATTTATATATACTTGTAAATTATTTTTGTATAGTGCTCTACACTGAGTGCAGGTGCAGATTGCTGTGAGCAATTCTCAGTTAAAACACAAATATACATTATACTAATTACTAAATACAGAACTGGTATGTATACAAATACAGATTTGTTTTAAAACACACAGAGAACAAGGTAGAACCTGATTAAACATAAATGGAAACCAACAATATCTGTCCATTGATCAATTGATGAAGTATGGTCAGTTGACAAAGGAGGAGATTAAAATTGTAAAATTGTATAATAAAGTCACAGTCCTGGAGAATTTGGCCAACTGGCAGCCTACTCGCTCCTGGGTTTTTTTTTATAGTGTAGGCTGTCCAATCTGATGAATTTTTCCATCCAATAATTCCAACGCTTCTTTATCCAAGATGACTTTTCCAAACTCAGGAGAGAAGATATACTTTTTTCCATTAACAAAATTAATCAATGCCAGTTTGAAGCATTTAAATCTATGTAATCAGGCATTCTTTTAGAAGGCCTTTAACAACTGCTGGAAAAGTTTTTAGTTCTTTTATTGATGTTACCAATATATCACTTGGTGTTTGTTGTATCCTAAAATATATTATTATTGTGGACTACGCTTTATCTTTTGATCTCAATATTTATTAATGACATGCTAAGATTTATTTGAAATGTATGTATTCAGTGTCACATTTTCAGTGGTAGTTTATTGTAATGCTTTAATATTGTATTTGTATTTAATAAAATCAAGATCCTGGATGATTTCAGAACATTCAGAATGCTGCTATACAGGTGCTGAACAGAGAAAAAACATTAGGAACAAACATGCCCTCTGGACCATCTATGCTAACAGACATTCAGGTCTGTAAATCACTTACTTCACAAAATATTGCACCTCAACCTTACTTACTACTTGTTAAAACTGAAAAAAAATTGGTTTTAGAGTCTTTTTTGTATATGCTTTAAATCTATGGAGTGAATTTCCAAAAATCCCTTTAGCATATTGGGTGCATAGCTTTTAAAATTAACTTTTAATAAGTTTTCTGTTTTTATTTTATTAAGTAAAACCGTGAAACAATATATGCCAATCATTTGTATTTAGTATCATGAACGATACATGCATAAAAAGATAAGGGGAAAAGTCAAAATTCTAAGTTCTTTGAGGATAAGATAATGAAATGTAAGATGCAGTCATCTTTAGCACCATATTCAGTATTGTGCCAGCAAAATGCACTTTGGGTATAAATTTAGAATTCATTAGTGTCAGGGACTTCAGTTACTGTTGCTGTTAGTACCATAAACTGAACTTCTACCTATCATTAAGAAGCAAATATTGTATTCAACCCAAGACATTAGCATCGCAAATCTTTTTCTCCAATGATTTCCTAAATACATTTTGAACATAAAGTAAACACAATATTCTTTGTTTGCTCAACTCATTAAATTGAATGGCATTACTATACATTCACAAGAAGAAACTTGGTCTGTAATAAATAAGGATACCTACAAACTTTCCAAATATTATTGCTTTTTTTTTTTTACTTTTCTTTTTTTCTGAAGAAATGCTGATTTATTCTAAAAATATTGTTTGTTCTGATAATTGGCTGTAAAAAATGCTTTATTGTTACTGGCAGAAAGGGAATACAGTAGCTGACACAATACTAGAGAAACAGCATTAGCTAAAGATAAAAGCCTGCAGATGCTATGTACACATGTTTCTTTCTTTCCTTGAATGTGCAGCCTTTGATGTTTACCCAAGAGAAAATATCTGTCATTAATGAATGTTCATCTCAAAATGTGACATTAAAGAATTATTAGAGCCTGAAAAATACAATAATTCTTTGGCTTGCTTTTTAAATTAATATATTGGTGATATTAGAAAAATCCAAATTTAGTATCATAAATACATAGATTTATGATGGAATCTATACAGTACTTAAAGGCCAGAACGGTACCACTCTTGAAAGATTTTGCAGAATTCCATTAGTTATGACTGATCCAAGATATTTGTATACCAAAATTTTCCTACTCAAATATGGACGTTTTTGTGTGCATATCACTAAATGCAGCACACTAATATTAATACTTCTAATTTGTTGTATAGTTTGTACTGTACTTATAAAAATGTTTAATGATAAATATTGATCACTATCTAGGGAGACAATCTGAAACATGTTACTTATGACGTTTAGTTACTTCTGTTTCTTATTACCCCTCCTTTAACCGCCATCTTATCGTGGTGGAGGGGTTTGCGTGTCCCAATGATCCTAGGAGCTCTGTTGTCCGGGGCTTTATGCCCCTGGTAGGGCCACCCAAGGCAACCTGGTCCTAGGTGAGGGATGAGACAAAGAGCGGTTAAACAAAACCTCCTATGATGAAAAACAATTTTGGACGGCGTTTTCCCTCGCCCGGACGCGGGTCACCGGGGCCCCACTCTGGAGCCAGGCCTGGAGGTGGGGCTCGATGGCGAGCGCCTGGTGGCCGGGGCTGCACCCATGGGGCTCAGCCGGGCACAGCCCGAAGAGGCAACGTGGGTCCCCCTTCCCATGGGCTCACCACCTATGGGAGGGGCCAAGGCGGTCCGATCCTCGGCTACAGAAGCTGGCTCTTGGGACATGGAATGTCACCTCTCTGAAGGGGAAGGAGCCTGAGCTAGTGCGCGAAGTTGAGAGGTTCCGGCTAGATATAGTCGGACTCACCTCGACGCACAGCTTGGACTCTGGAACCAATCTCCTTGAGAGGGGCTGGACTCTGTACCACTCTGGAGTTGCCCCCGGTGAGAGGCGCCGAGCGAGTGTGGGTATACTTATTGCCCCCCGACTTGGAGCCTGTACATTGGGGTTTACCTCTGTGGACGAGAGGGTAGCCTCCCTTCGCCTTCGGGTGGGGGGACGGGTCCTAACTGTTGTTTGTGCGTATGCACCGAACAGCAGTTCAGAGTACCCACCCTTTTTGGAGTCCCTGGAGGGGATGCTAGAGGGCATACCTTCTGGGGACTCCCTCGTTCTGCTGGGAGACTTCAATGCTCACGTGGGCAATGACAGTGAGACCTGGAAGGGCGTGATTGGGAGGAATGGCCCCCCGATCTGAACCCGAGCGGTGTTTTGTTATTGGACTTCTGTGCTCGTCACGGATTGTCCATAACGAACACCATGTCAAGCATAGGGGTGTTCATATGTGCACTTGGCACCAGGACACCCTAGGCCTTAGTTTGATGATCGACTTTGTGGTCGTGTCGTCGGACTTGCGGCCACATGTCTTGGACACTCGGGTGAAGAGAGGGGCGGAGCTGTCAACTGATCACCACCTGGTGGTGAGTTGGCTTCGATGCTGGGGGAGGATGCCGGTCAGGCCTGGTAGGCCCAAACGTGTTGTGAGGGTCTGCTGGGAACATCTGGCAGAGCCCCCTGTCAGAAGTAGCTTCAACTCCCACCTCCGGCAGAACTTCGACCACATCCTGAGGGAGGTGGGGGACATTGAGTCCGAATGGGCCATGTTCCGTGCCTCTATTGTTGAGGCAGCTGACCGGAGCTGTGGCCGTAAGGTGGTTGGTGCCTGTCATGGCGGCAATCCCCGAACCCGTTGGTGGACACCGCCGGTGAAGGATGCCGTCAAGCTGAAGAAGGAATCCTACAGGATCCTTTTGTCCTGTGAGACTCTGGAGGCAGCTGATAGGTACCGGCAGGCCAAGCGGAATGCGGCTTTGGTGGTTGCTGAGGCAAAAACTCGGGCGTGGGAGGAGTTTGGGGAGGCCATGGAGAACGACTTTCGGATGGCTTCGAGGAGATTCTGGTCCACCATCCGGCGTCTCAGGAAGGGGAAGCAGTGCAGTGTCAACACTGTATATGGTGGGGATGGTGTGCTGCTGACCTCGACTCGGGACGTTGTGGGTCGGTGGGGGGAGTACTTCGAAGACCTCCTCAATCCCATTAACATGCCTTCCAATGAGGAAGCAGAGCCTGGGGACTCAGAGGTGGGCTCCCCCATCTCTGGGACTGAGGTCACCGAGGTGGTCAAAAAACTCCTTGGTGGCAGGGCCCCGGGGGTGGATGAGATACGCCCGGAGTTCCTCAAGGCTCTGGATGTTGTAGGACTGTCTTGGTTGACACGCCTCTGCAACATCGCATGGACATCAGGGACAGTGCCTCTGGATTGGCAGACCAGGGTGGTAGTCCCCCTCTTTAAGAAGGGGGATCGGAGGGTGTGTTCCAACTACAGAGGGATCACACTCCTCAGCCTCCCTGGAAAAGTCTATTCAGGGGTCCTGGAGAGGAGATTCCGTCGGATAGTCGAGCCTCGGATTCAGGAGGAACAGTGTGGTTTTCGTCCTGGTCGCGGAACAGTGGACCAGCTCTATACCCTTAGCAGGGTCCTGGAGGGTGCATGGGAGTTTGCCCAACCAGTCTACATGTGTTTTGTGGACTTGGAAAAGGCATTCGACCGTGTCCCTCGGGGAATCCTGTGGGGGGTACTCCGAGAGAATGGTGTACCGGCCCCCCTGATAAGGGCTGTTCGGTCCCTGTACGATCGGTGCCAGAGCTTGGTCCGCATTGCCGGCAGTAAGTCGAACCCGTTTCCAGTGAGAGTTGGACTCCGCCAGGGCTGCACTTTGTCACCGATTCTGTTCATAACTTTTATGGACAGAATTTCTAGGCGCAGCCAGGGTGTTGAGGGGGTCCGGTTTGGTGGGCTCAGGATTGGGTCACTGCTTTTTGCAGATGATGTTGTCCTGTTTGCTTCATCAGGCCGTGATCTTCAGCTCTCTCTGGATCGGTTCGCAGCCGAGTGTGAAGCGGCTGGGATGAGAATCAGCACCTCCAAATCCGAGACCATGGTCCTCAGCCGGAAAAGGGTGGAGTGCCCTCTCAGGGTTGGTGGTGAGATCCTGCCCCAAGTGGAGGAGTTCAAGTATCTCGGGGTCTTGTTCACGAGTGAGGGAAGAATGGAGCATGAGATCGACAGGCGGATCGCTGCGGCATCCGCAGTAATGCGGGCGCTGCATCGGTCTGTCGTGGTGAAAAAGGAGCTGAGCCGCAAGGCGAAGCTCTCAATTTACCAGTCGATCTATGTTCCTACCCTCACCTATGGTCATGAGCTATGGGTAGTGACCGAAAGAACGAGATCGCGAATACAAGCGGCTGAAATGAGTTTCCTCCGCAGGGTGTCTGGGCTTTCCCTTAAAGATAGGGTGAGAAGCTCAGTCATCAGGGAGGGGCTCAGAGTAGAGCCGCTGCTCCTCCGCATCGAGAGGAGTCAGATGAGGTGGCTCGGGCATCTGATCAGGATGCCTCCTGGACGCCTCCCTGGTGAGGTGTTCCGGGCACGTCTAACCGGGAGGAGGCCCCGGGGAAGACCCAGGACACGTTGGAGGGACTATGTCTCTCGACTGGCCTGGGAACGCCTTGGGATTCTCCCGGAAGAGCTAGAAGAAGTGGCCGGGGAGAGGGAAGTCTGGGCATCTCTGCTCAAGCTGCTGCCCCCGCGACCCGACCTCGGATAAGCGGGAGACAATGGATGGATGGATGGATGTTTCTTATTTTCTTGCTCTGCTTAAAATCCTAATTTAATAAAGACTACAAAGCATTTTTAAATTCCTTATAAAAACTACACAAACTTTCTGGAAAACTGTTAGTATTTATAAAACTCTCACAATCTCATGTCCAACAAACGTATTCCTTTTACTTTGTACAAGCATGTCTATTCACAGAAATCTGTACATGTATTTATATATATAGATTTATATACACTGCATATATATATATATATATATATATATATATATATATATATATATATATATATATATACAATCCAACGTCGGTCTGTCTGCTTTTTATGAGAGAACTGCGGATTTAGATTGGTTTTTTTCTATAATTTGCTTGAACATTCCAGTTGATTTTGCGACTTCTCTTATTGTGCTAAGTATCATAGTTTTATTTGGTCGCGCTAATCCGAGACAGAGGCTGTAGTCCGTGGGGAGGGAGAAGTGTGACATGAGGAGTTGGGAGCCAGGCAGGATCCTCCTTACACACGTGCCAGCCTCTGTTCAAGTTGGTCTACGTGTTGCCACTTTTTGGCGCGTACATTGCCTCCGCTTAGCTAGCGATACCTGTTTATTGATTTTTAAAGTTTGTCCTTTTTCACTACTATGCGAGCAGAGCCTCAGGGGACAGCTAGCATATTTTATATATATATATATATATATATATATATATATATATATATATATATATATATATATATATATATATATATAATTTTAATTTAACTTCAGAGTGAATAGGCTCCTCAAAATAACTTTTACTGTACTGTTTCAAGTAGACAAAACAGTGCAGGACCAAGGGGGCATGTCCACTTTTTGCCCAAGCCTTCAATGATGTATATTTCTTTCACCACTAAAGCACCAACATGAAATAAATGCAATGCCTGTTTAATCAGAAGTCAGCTAGCCCCTAACTTCTACCTCTCTCCTTCTTACATTCAAAGAGTACAAAAATCTGGTTAATTATTGGAGTTGCTGAAGAAAAGGCAAGATCTGTCTGTGCCAGTACCACTGAGTAACATTTGGTGGCCAAATCTCATGAAGTTTTTAAAATATCACCTGCACGACCTCTGTTAATCAAGGTGTGGGGACATATTTATAGATGTTATGGAGTTTTTAATTAATATATAGTAATATTTTGCAATCTATTACAGGTGTGTATGTATATTGTGAAACACTAGGTGGCACTGTTTCCCCTTTAAACCCAACAGACAGAAACTCAGGACACAGGTTAAAAGAACAAAGAAGACATTTTAATATTTTCTTCTTTAAATAGTGCCTCCAAGCACTATAGCCGCCAATAAACAAACAAATACCAAGCACAATAATCTTACATCTCTCCTCCACACCTCCCAGAAAGCTCTGTCCACCTCCACCCGACTCTGGCTCGCTTGCTGGGTTTTCAGCACTCCTTTATATATGGTCCGACCCGGAAATGCTTCCGTCCTTTCGTCCACGTGACTTGCCGGCTCTTCTGGATCAGATGGAGAACTTGAGTTTCTCGTTAGCCCAGAAGTACTTCTGGACTCCCGTCCTTGTGACTTGATAGTACTTCCAGGCTATGTAGGAAATAAGAGACTCAAGGTCTTTTCACAGCGTCCCGTGGCAGCGCCCACGGTACCCAGCAGGACTGCGACACAGAACTACAAAGTCCATGATGCCCTGCGGGAATCTGGAGCACCGTTAAGCTGTAGGGAAGCTGCCATCTAGCGCTTTGGGGGAGGCAGTGTCCAAATGTAGCTGCCTTCCCCCATCCTTCCATCCACGAGGTGTCCTGGCCAGGCTGAGCTGCTGGCCATCCCTTACAATATACATATATATACATATACATACATTTATATATATCTATACATATTAATAAAAGGCAAAGCCCTCACTGACTCACTGACTGACTGACTGACTGATTGACTGACTGACTGACTGACTCACTCATCACTAATTCTCGAACTTCCCGTGTAGGTGGAAGGCTGAAATTTGGCAGGCTCATTCCTTACAGCTTACTTACAAAAGTTAGGCAGGTTTCATTTCGAAATTCTACACGTAATGGTCATAACTGGAACATATTTTTTGTCCATATACTGTAATAGAGGAGGCGGAGTCACGTATCGCATCATCACGCCTCCTATGTAATCACGTGACCTAAGAGATTTACAGCACGAGTCAAACGCGGGAACGAAGGTAAATGACGTTAATTTTTGACTGTCTTTTAATACTGTGTAAGCATACATATTAACACATGTGCAATTAAACGTGTGCATTTACGGGGTGATTTCTCAGGCTTAAAAGCTCGCCTTTTATCAAACGCGGGAACAAAGGTAACTGACGCTGTTCACTGTCTTTTAATACTGTGTAACCATACATATTAACACATGTGCAATTAAACGTGTGCATTTACGGGGTGATTTCTCAGGTTTAAAAGCTCGCCTTTTACTAAAAAGGTAAATGCAAAACTATTTTCAATCATTCTATGATCTGCTTCTCACAACTGAAGGCACCGTGGCTGATGGTAAATGACGTTAATTTTTGAGTGTCTTTTAATACTGTGTAAGCATACATATTAACACGTGCAATTAAACGTGTGCATTTACGGGGTGATTTCTCAGGCTTAAAAGCTCGCCTTTTATCAAACGCGGGAACAAAGGTAAATCACGTTCTTCACTGTCTTTTAATACTGTGTAACCATACATATTAACACATGTGCAATTAAACGTGTGCATTTACGGGGTGATTTCTCAGGCTTAAAAGCTCGCCTTTTACTAAAAAGGTAAATGCAAAACTATTTTCAATCATTCTATGATCTGCTTCTCACAACTGAAGGCACCGTGGCTGATGTTACGTCACTTGCTGTCCGACCATAAGCGTTACCTGCTAGGTAACCAGACACTCACTTCACTCCCTTTCGGGAATCGAACCTCTGAGATTTTCTTTTGTTCTTAATTAAAATTTAAAAGCAATACTTAACCGCTGCTAAGCCCCTCTAGCGCTGACGTCAGAGGTTCGATTACCGTAAGCAAGTGCAGTGAGTGTGTAATTACATTCACGGCATTCGTAGTCTGATTCACAATCTGATTGTATGGGTGGTTACTTCCAGGTAAAGCTTATACTTGGCCACCAAGTCAGGTCGAAGTGATCACTCGAGCAAAGGCAGCTTCACAAAAAAACTGATCCTTAACAAACTGTTATTAGTATATTTTCCCTCAATTTAAAAACGTTTTATTTTCTTCTTAATAAAAATTTAAAAGCGGTACTTCACCGGTGTGAAGCGCGTGGATTTGACCGACTGACACATACAGACATATTCATGAGTGCAGGTACTTCGGAAAGAAAGCACCGTGTAAACCTAAAGTTTAAATTAACTTCATAGTAATATTTAATCTCCTTAAAGAAAAAGAACATATCCATTTTACTTTTTTTGTATCTCTTTAGTAATATTTTAGTGTAAAAGATAACCAGTATTTAAACCTTTTATGTTACTTTATACATTTATTTTACACAATGTTGAAAAATTAATAAGAAAGCTACATATTTTGGCAGCTGCTGCTTTCATTTTCAATGAAATGAAAAAAGCTCTCCAAGAGAAAACGTCAATGAAGAAGAAACAGTTTGCACTATCTAAAAATCAGAAACCCTCATTTATAAAAGTTTGCTAAAGATGACTTAACTGAAAATAAATGAATAGTTCCTATGTGTATAATACATATTTATCTATTTTACTTATGCCTTTATTCCACCAACTTACAACATCTGAGGTACAATTTGTTACATTACTTTTGTTTTTTGCAGCACAGGCAGGTGAAGTGACTTCCTCAGGGTCACACAGTGGTGTCAGTACCACGATTTGAACTGACAAGCTCCGGGTTTGCTGAAATATTACTGAAGAAAGAACGAAAACGGGCAAATGGGGCTATGCATACAAATGTCCATCCGTCCATTATCCAACCTGCTATATCCTAAATACAGGAGCCACTAAGTAGATATGTATATATATATATATATGTATATACAGTTTATATATATATATATATATATATATATATATATATATATATATATATATGTATGTGAATGTATATATATATATATGTATGTCTATATATATATATACTGTATGTAGATATGTAAATTTGTATATGTATATATATGTTTATGTGGATGTGTATATGTGTATATACGTATGTATATGTAGATATGTGTATATGTAGATATGTATATATATATATGTATATGTATATATATGTTTATGTGTGTGTGTGTGTGTGTGTATATTATATATATAAAAGACAGCAACACTCATAACAATGACAACACAATTACATTGACAATCATGTTACGTTATTTTTAAAATGTTTCCTTTTTTTTTTTTCATAACCTCTTTAACACACTACTTCTCCGCTGCGAAGCGCGGGTATTTTGCTATTTATCTATATATATAAAGGAGAGTTGGGATCCGAGAGACTGTGTTTGTGTGTTTGTGGACGGATGGAGAGTTAAGGCGGATGTTGGAGTCACGTGATCATCTCCCCTCCCATTCACCTCATTTCATTCACTTCATTTCGCTCCGAGCTGAGCTCCGCAGCTGGCGCGGTCTTGCTGTTCTTGATTTGCTTTTCACATGGCCAAGTATACGTTGCATGCTCAAGAGTAAGCTCAGCGCACAACTTGGTCATATTACAACCGGAGGGGCGAACTGACAACATGGTATACATAGAGATCCTTAACAAATAATTATTGGTATAATTTCCCTCAGTTTATTATTTAAAATTTTAAAGCAGTACTTCGCCGCTGCGAAGCGCGGGTATTTTGATATATATATATATATATATATATATATATGTGAATGTATGTATGTATATATGTATGTCTATATTTATATCTATATATATATATATATATATATATATATATATGTAGATATGTAAATTTGTATACGTATATATATATATATATATATATATATATATATATATATATATATATATATATATGTATATGTGGATGTGTGAATGTATATATATGTATTTGTAGATATGTATATATATGTATATATGTTTATGTATATATATGGTTACATAACCTCTTTAACACACTACTTCTCCGCTGCAAAGCGTGGGTATTTTGCTATATGTATATATATATATATGTGTCTGTATGTGTATATATATATATTTATATATATATATGTGTGTGTATGTATGTATGTGTGTATATGTATGTGTATATATATGTTGATATATGTATATATATGTGGATGTCTATATGTATATATATATGTATATGTATATATGTAGATATGTGTATATGTAGATATGTATATAAGTATATATGTTTATGTATATATATGTTTACATAACCTCTTTAACACACTACTTCTCTGCTGTGAAGCGCGGGTATTTTGCTAGTATATATATATATATATATATACATACAGTATATATATATACATATACATATATATACTGTATATATATAAACCCTTAACAGAATAAATTATTAAATATAAGGAAAAGGACTGAATGTAACTCAAGGTTGAACTAAATGTAACTTACAGCTTAAGCACAAGAGGTCTCTGTCTCATCTTAGAAAAGCCACCGTAATTTTTCAAGGTTAGAATGAGGTAAATGAGTAAACTGATGGGAAAACACATACACTCCTCCTATGAAGCAGTGCTAAGATTAATGGGAGAATCCACTAAGTAGCCCTCTTAAGAAAGCGGTGTTCAGAATAGTGGGAAAATTAGCTGATTGGAGGAAGTGAAAATGTTCTGTAAATTAAGAGCCAGATGTCATGTTGTATTAGATGAGGTGATAAAGTTTTGCTTACTAAGTGTCAGAATATGTCTTTATAAAAAGTATAAAAGAAGATGAATTTTTCAGTTGATTGCTCACTCTATGGACTGCGACATTTGTGCATAACTGTACAAATAAAGAATTATTCTGCATTCTCATCTGGATTCTGTAACTGCCTTCTTTGAAGATAGGGAAAAGTTTTCTCCATAGCAGTTCTACCAGAACAACGGGTTACAGTAAAGAAAGACTGTTTGGAAATTTGCCTTTTGGCAGTTGTTATGGCACAGTCAGGTACATATGGTTAATGGGCTTTGTCTGTTACTGGTATATAAACTGTAGACTAATCAGAAAAGCGTTCATTCTGTGTTTCAAAAGTTTACATTTTCTGTTTGCATCCTTGTTGGTGAGTACGTTTTTAAGTAAAGTAGTCTTTCGGATCAGTTTGTGGGATGCAGTTGAAGAGAGGAAATTATAACTTTTTTGAAGAAGGTAATCTCAGTGCCTTCACTATTCACCATATGGAGGAGTGATGCCAGACATTAGCTGCGTTCTTCAAAGTAACATTGTCCTTATGAAGCATACACTTAGAAGTTCCACCCAGATATGAAAAACCTTGAAAGAAGGACTGCTTCACAGGCCAATAATAATTTGACAAAAACAATATCCTGAGAAACGTTTAGGGGAATGTGGTACAAAATAACGTGTTTCTGTAGTTTAACTACATTTCTCAGTGAAGTAGTGCAACATGTTACAGTTTACATATTTGTAATTGCTTTACTATTGCTGACTTTAATTCAAATTTCCCCACTTGCATTACACGTTTTTAAGCAGATAATATGTACTGTAAATAGCTTAAAGAGCAGGCATTCTGTCTCACAAAATATTCAATGAGGCAAGTTTGGCTAACAAATCTGCATCTGCATTTGCAGAGGACATGTGCACTATTTTCATGCAAGGGTAGAGTTCATTGAATTTTTTTGACAGTTATATATATATGTAGAGACTACCATCACTGTGGCCTGTGAAATGGGCAATTATGCTTCACCAACATCCATCTTCTCTACATCCCATAGGCTGCAGTGGGGTGTACTTGGATCTATACCTTCGAAGTGAGTGACTTTATATTACATGATAGCTTGTTTTACTTTTGGATTGTATTGAAGTTGATTTTGTTTTTATTAAGAAGTAAAGATTCTGAGTTTTACAAAACATTAAAAGAAATGATTGACAGTGAGAACTTAACTGTACTTTAAGGCAGATGGAGTATGTATCTGGAAACTTTAATATTTAAACATTAGTTGCATTAATATTTTTGTTCACTTTGAAATGTTTTGTTTCATTACTTCTGTTAAGAAACCAGTTTCCATACTTATCAAAAGCCTCATACTGTCCATTCCAAATTTGTTTCATTTGGCCTTGAACTTGTGTCTGCTTCTGTCTTGCCCTGGAATAGGATTTTTAAAAGTATGCATATGGCCTTCAAGAATCCTAACCTTCAACAGATTCAGTTTAAATTTATACACCATCTATATCTTACCAATGTATGCGGTTTGCCATTGGAACTGCTCCCATCCCCTTATGTAACCATTGCTCTCTCTATCTGTATTTCTCCTTGTAAGTGTAAACACTACTTCCTAGATACCATTGCAGCTAAACTGGTCTCTAGTTTGAAGTCTACTAATTATCCTTTGCCAAATCTCTGGAAATCCTTATTTACAATTTAGTGCTTTTCGAACTTTCTTCTGAGTCACAAACCTCATAAACGATTAGAATTATAGTGGCAAAAAAATATTTTATATCTAATCAAATGAAAACGCAATAACCACACTTGTATCGTAAAATGTAGCAGTGTATCCCTACATGGATTTCAGTCTTTTCTGTCATATCTCCTTAATGTTCCTGCAACAGCAGATAAGAAATCAGTATACAGGTTTTATCTTAATTGTTAAGGAATGTAAGTTAGTTAATTTAAAAAATGTAAATACTTTCTTTTTGTCTGCCAAATGCTTTTTTGATAGTGTAAACAGCAGTGAAATGGAAGAAACTGAGAGACACTGGGGTATTAATCATGAAGTATAATAAGCACATCATGCAGCACACACCACACAATCACTTAATATTTTCATTTAATGTTTGAGTGGTGAAATTCATTTTATTTTTAAATATTCATATTTACTTTTTTAATTTTTTTATTAACTAAAGACTTCTGCTTGTTTCATATGTTTCATATGAAATTGATCACAGCTAATGTAAATTATGTAGTTTACTTGTTTAACAGCTGAATTCACATTCAGTGTTACTGGTTATTTCCTACTTATTAAAATACACAAAAGACATTTAGGTGTCATTCTTGCACTTTCCAAATTATACATATTTGCATGGCTTTATAGAATAATGTAAAATTAGAGTAATTGGTAATATGATTGCTATTTCTTAAAGGTAAGGAATCAAGTCATCCTGTTACATTTTGAGAGGAGTAATCAGTAATATGTAATGAATTACTTAATTTTATTTAATGGCCATGGTTGCAGCACACATAGCAGTCTATATTCATGACTGGGATCCATTAGTGCAATGGGAACACACAACAACAACAAGGTCTGGTACAAAAAAAATAAAAGTGTTCATCATATTTAAAGAACAAAAAAAAAAAAAAGGGAAAAACTCAAAGTGCCATTGCGCAACTTCAATAAATAGATCCTTATATCTAGTGACATGGGAAATACATAGTTGAAACGATTTAAGCTATCAGTCAGCCATACTGCATTCTTTGCCACCGAACCATCCCCACGTTTTGCTCCCTCCAGCAAAAGCTCATCCAATTCAACTCTCCAAAGACTTCCTCTCAGATCCCTCCATCGGCATCTGCTGAAAGTTTACCAGAGCCCACTCTACTCACGTCTGCTTCTGTCAGCATTCACAGTGACCCTACAGCCCATGATCTCCCCTTGCTCTTTCTATTCATCAGATGGTCTTGATCCAGCTTCTCGAGGTGGCACTCACTTTTCTTCTCAGAGACTTCCACCTGACCAGCCCTCTCTCACACAAGTTCTCCAACTAGATTTCAGACTTTTGCTTTTACTTTCATTTCTTTTCTTTTTCTTTCTCTTCCCTCTCTCCTTATACTAAGATCCTTTATAAATTAGAGCAGGCGCTGCCCCACCGACATCTGGAGCTATTAGTGGTGGATGGCCTCACTAGTCTATCGATCACACATGCATTCTTAATCAATCAGTATCCCCATTAATTACCTCAAGCTCTTGCCTCACCTATATTACTAATCCAAGTCACCACTGTCCCACTAGAAACTGCACTTGCTGTCTTTGCCACAGCTGTACGGCACAGTGTCACATTTTACAAGATGTCTAACTAACAGTAAATGGCATGCAATAACAATAAATAGGGCAATCAATTATATTTACCTTACACATACACATTTCTGCCAGATTCTAGAAATGAATCTGTACATATTGTTAGAACTTTATCTTAAACATATTAGGAACAGCTACAGAAATCCAGTCCCACAATACATCTCTTTTAGCCTGGAGCAGCATAGGAATTCTTCTGAAGAAGGAGGAGGTGTTTGGGAGGGTTAAGGAAGTCTGGTATGATTAATATTGCCACAGTCAAGGCAGCAATAGCATTAACTGCCAAGGCAAGACACAAAGAAGAAAACTATAATTAAAATATTATAGTACAGTAGGTATGGACTAACAAACTTTATTCTGAGAAAAATCTAGAAAACATACAGTAGGTGCAATCAGGTACACTACATAAATGGGTAACAATTTTTTCATTACACTAGCAAGCAGATCATCTGATTATTTAGGAGCCTAGTATGTAATATCTATACCCCCTTAAGTAGTTATCTGTATCTTAAGAATTTCAAAGGGCCAGTATGTTACTTAAAAAGGGCTAAAACTATTTAGAAGAATATTTTAAACTTGGCAGTAAAGCTAAACAAATGCCAAAGCAGAGGTAGCAGCAGATATATGTTCAAATTTTCTAACTCAAGTAATTAAACGTCAGGTGAATTTTAAATTAACTGCAGGTTTTGAAAATAATTTTGAAGAGCCTGTCAACAGTATTGTAGTAATCAGTTTTTCTTGAAATAAGTGTATGAAGTAAATGTTCTTCATCCTTTATATTGGTAAATATTTAATTGCCCAGCATTTTTTATATGGTAAATATATTTTTGGGATGGTATATGAATGAAAAAATACTAAATGACACATTAGTATCAAAGCAAATGTCTATTGTAAGAGGTCTGCTGAATGAGAAAAACTGCTAAAACTTGGGCCATCTCAGAGAAATGTTGAGAGTATGTTGTTAAGGTTTGCACCTGTCACACACACGTGATTAGGGGGCAGCCTAAAGGACCAATGGAGTGCGAAAACTCACTGGATGGGGATATAAGATGGCGTACTAACACTGCTCTCCTTTTTTCATCAGAAAGACCAAAGAACAGACAAATCCCGATACGTGAAGTCTCCACTAAAAAACGAGCACAAACAAGGAAAACATTTCGCATTCCAGCCGTCACCCTCTGATGACATCATCTCTGTCCCATCCCGTCCACGTCATCCCACCTGTACACCAATTTCCGGTCCATAAAAACCAGCAGCCTTTCCAGTATGATGGCCGAATGTATATGCTAATTCTTATACTCTGTACAAGAAGAAGCAAATATTCTGGTTCACCTACAGTATATGGGGATGGTTCCCCAACCCTTAATCTGTTTCTTTGGTCTCTTTATCACACACCGTTTTTGCAGATTAATAGAAATTCTTTTTTGTGTGTTTAAAGAGAAGTTCTTTAACACAATACGTTTGTCTTAAATTATCCAAAATTAATTAGGGACAAAATCAAAACAGTGAATAATGTCATCGAACATCTGTCTCTCTAGGTCATATTGTATGTTTTGGGACCATCTGGGGGAGAAAAATATTTGTTAGTGTTGGAATTAAAAGTAATCAAGTCCTTTATTTGTGTTATGCTAGCCACCAGAACACAAAGTGGCCTGGCAGCTCTGTATCACGAATTCCTGGTGCCCATCTTTTACACAGACTGACTGCCCTGGGTAATCTTCTGGCAGCATGTGTTTAAGTGCAAATGCTATGATCTTTAAAGCAGCTAACCAGGAGATGAACATCTCATTTTAGGATAATATCAAAAACAAAACTATTTCCCTAAAACTGAAAATAGCATTAGTAACAAGAATAGAAATAGAATGATGTCTTCTGTAAGGGTTGTGAGTTGTTTTTGACCCAGAGGGTTGAGACAATTGCAAAGATCCATCCATCCATCCATCCATTATCCAACCCGCTATATCCTAACTACAGGGTCACGGGGTCTGCTGTAGCCAATCCCAGCCAACACAGGGCACAAGGCAGGAAACAAACCCTGGGCAGGGCGCCAGCCCACCACAGGGCATGCACACACACACACACTCACCCACACACCAAGCACACACTAGGGACAATTTAGAATCACCAATGCACCTAACCTGCATGTCTTTGGAGTGTGGGAGGAAATCAGAGTACCCGGAGGAAACCCACACAGACATGGGGAGAACATGCAAACTCCACGCAGGGAGGACCTGGGAAGCAAACCCAGGTCTCCTTACTGCGAGGCAGCAGTGCTCCCACTGTGCCACTGTTCCGCCCTTGCAAAGATCTGGGGGGTATTTTTCGTACGTCGCTTAAATCATCCGAGATCAGGTGCCTCATCTTGGATAAGTTAATGCTGGTGACACTCATCCGGGATAGGTCGGTTTTTCAAACGCAGCCGTATATTACATTAGTCTAGCTGGATCTAATCATATGAGATGAATGCGCGCGCCCGCGCTGAGTGAAAAGCCCATATATATTGAGTCTAGAAAACATGATCAGCAAGTCTTTGATAGGCTGTAACAAAATGACGAAAGAACGGGCGCATTTTTCACACACGCGGCGCAAGACCTTTTATTCGAAGGACATGAAGAATGTCAAGATTTAATATGCACAAGGGGTAACACTGCAAAAGCAGCCCAGGCCAGAAAAGACGGCTGGCAAAAAGTGGCCGACAAATTAAACGCTAAGTAGTGTGCATTGTACTTAATGAATGCAGCGTTTCATTTCCTATGTGTCAGATTAATTATTATTTAATATGTCATAATTCCAGATCAAACGTGAGCACAAGGAGAAGGTTAAAGTGAAGTACAAGAATATACTTCAAACTGGTAAATATTGGTATATAACTAGTTAAAGAATTGTTGACATAAATAACCATATATAATATAAAAAACATTAATTTTAAAGCTAATAAGAAGGCAGACAAGCAAAAAACAGGTGGAGGTCCACGCGGTACAGACCTAACCCTTGCAGAAGAGTTGGCTCTCCAGCAAAATGCCCGTCGCCCTGTTTTCTGAGGGCATTCCAGGGGGAAGCTTCTCCTCAGAACCAGTGGAAGGATGCAGTGGTCACTTCATTTCAGGTAAAGGATGGTCATTGCATATATTTGTCCTCCATGTGTGCCAGAGGTATGTTCCATATAGCCCTCTTTTTTGTTGGGTCAGTTGCAGGGAATGTCATATCCCTTGAACCTGTGTCTGACCAACGAGATATTGACGAAGGTCAAATATTTGATGAAGACACTGTGTCTGATTATTCATCAGGAGGAGAGGTACATTTTCCAAATAATGTTTGATCAAACTCCACTCTGATCAGTCCCATGTGCCCCAATCACATTTGGAAATCCTGGTAATGAGAATGTTAGGCTGATTGAGATTCTTCATGGAACTGTGGGTGTTTTTACCTGTGTATTACCTACCTGCAATGGCATGAAACACCTCTTTTATTGTCTGCACACACAGGTGTCCAGGAAACACTATGAAAACCCGAAGGAAATATTTCAGAGCCAAACAGACTTTACGAATTGCCTGGCAAACTGTACTTTTGGATAGATTTTCCGCATTAAAAAAGTGCCGCTTGTAAAAAACCTCAAAGCAATGCATACTGTCTGTGTGGTTGTGAGAGCCCGACTTCGCCTAGTTTGACTTCCAATATAAGGTGCTAATAAATCTTTGAGGTACAATATTCCCCCTCGGCTAAAGCGGTATCTTTTGAAAAGAATTTCCTCCAGGAGCAATAAAGGATCTTGCCAATCGTGCAAAACCCTCTCTATATGAAATTCTCTTCGTATAACTTGCACACCAATATCAATTGGTCGCTCATTCATGAACGGCGAAGCTATGACTGGATGACTTCCACGCACTGTCACTGATGTGTAAACTAATCCTTGTTTACATAGAACAAACCTGCTCCGAGCAGGTTTGAGGATTAGGATGTGTTGCTATGACAACACTTCCAGCAAGAGTTTCGAAAAACCAACAGATCCAGGATCAGGCCAAATCGTCAACAATTACATCCGGCTAAACGACTAATCCACGTACGAAAAATACCCCCCTGTTTACTGAAATTTTATTATTTTACCAGAGCCAAAACACAAAGATGAAAACCAAGTCAAGCCAATACCAGCTTACTGAAATCAAGACTGAGCAAATCTGTATTTCAGACAAAGGGCTTCCTGTGTCCATTGAGATTTATTAGTGAGTGTTGAAGATGCAAGTCATGGTGGAATTCCCCAGCAACAAAGCACTTGTCAATAACACCCTGCTCCGTCTCTTGTCTCCATTCATATTTAAATACCACTAACCAAAAAAAAAAAACAAAAACAATTATCTGAAGCACAAAAAAAAATGTTTCCAATTATTAAAAAACTGGACTAACACCTGATAGGATTACATTTTTTAATGAAAAATTGTTTTGACATCCCCCATTACACTGCTCCACACTTATTTTACTCAGCTTGAAGAATCCCAATCTACTCTCCACAACTCAATGGGAAAGTGATGTCCTATATTACCTAAACCTAGAAAACGGTGAGGGGTGGTCATAATCTGTCTCAGAATTTATTATCGATGTACTAAAATAAATATTCCACGTCTCATTTAATTTTTTTTTAACATCAAATATATAACAAGAAGTGTTGATTGTTGAGTTTAACCTAATTTATTTTAAAATAAATGTTAGCAATGTATTAATTTTTTTAACTGAAATTTGTTCAGTGTGAACATTTAGCATTCGTGACCTTTCTTGTAAAAAAAAAAAAGCAAAAAAAAAAAACTTTGTGATATTGAACCTGAATGAATGGAAAGTATTTGTATTCATACAATAATTTTTAAGGCAATACAAAAGTAATTGAAGATGATATTAAGCTATTTCAGGAACAGGTATTAGTGCCATGCTGCCACTTTGAATCAGAAATAATATTGCATAAACTTGAAATAAGTATTAAAGTGGGATGCCAGTATGTGTTCATCAAGTGTAAGAAGTGATGAGTTTGCACAATATACGTTCTGACTTAAAAAAAAGACACTGAGAAATAATAAAAAATAAATTTGCAATAAATCTGTACAGCAATACTGAGGAACCAGGACTGATAAATTATTCTGCCACTGGAATACAATTTCAGAAACTTATTTATGAGAACTTTGCAAGATTGTTTTGAAGACGTTTAATTTATAACAGCCTACTTTAAAGACTAATGTCATCTGCTCAAGTCATCAGTGATCTTCTGACAACATTGTTATATTTTCCACAAACTCCTAAAAATGCAAAAATTTAAACAACAAAACCTATAGGAGTTAAGAATGAAAGACTAAAGTCATAAAGTTTTATTAAATAAGTATGCTTACCCTGTGGAGATTAATGTAATCAATTGCATCTGCCAGTACAAGGAAATATATCATATGGTTTACAAATGGAAAGGCAAATCAAATTTAAGGTTATGTAAGAATGAATATACATTTTTTATTTCTTTGGTGGCAAAACATAATAATTTGATATAAACATGAAGTCTGGATAAGTCAGTGGTAAAAACGCATACTGAGCCATAGTTAAAATATGAAAAAGTATTAAACACTTCCCATGTTGGTTAAAAGATATTTTTTTCTAAGCTGATTTCTCCCACAACAGAGTTATGTTTTCTAGGTCAGTATCAAAAACTTATTTAGCCTATTTCACCTACAAAACATCATTGAAATTCTTTGTCAAGCCTGTACAGCCGTGGCCAAAGGTTTTGAGAATGACAGAAATATTAATTTTCACAAAGTTTGCTGCCTTAGCGTTTTTAGATCTTTTTGTCAGATGTTTCTATGGTATACTGAAGTATAATTACAAGCATTTCATAAGTTTCAAAGGCTTTTATTGACAATTACATTAAAATTATGCAAAGAGTCAATATTTGCAGTGTCGGCCCTTCTTTTTCAAGACCTCTGCATTTCGCCCTGGCATGCTGTCATTCAACTTCTGGGCCAAATCCTGATTGATAGCAGCCCATTCTTGCATAATCAATGTTTGGAGTTTGTCAGAATTTGTGGGTTTTTGTTTGTCCACCCGCCTCTTGAGGATTGAGCACAAGTTCTCAATGGGATTAAGATCTGTGGAGTTTCCTGGCCATGGACCCAAAATTTCGATGTTTTGTTCTCCGAGCTACTTTTGCCTTATGGTATGGTGCTCCATCATGCTGGAAAAGGCATTGTTCATCACCAAACTACTGTTGGATGGTTGAGAGAAGTTGCTTTAATTTCTGCAAAAAGTTCAGAATATTGTTGCCACATTCTTGATCAGACACTGCAACCACATTAGCTTTATTTTGGCTCATTTATTCCGTCCTTCTTTGTGAAGCTAAATTGTATTCAAATTCAGACTTGAAGACTCAGTAGTTCTCTCAGATCTTTTAATTGCCCATCCCTTCATTCAGATTGTACTGTCACAACCTCAATGTGCAGTAAAGCTTGGTTTAGTTGTCATGAAAGATCCAGTCAGAAGCTATAAATTTACTTGTTTCTTTAATTTTATAACCTGCTTTGTAGTTTTATTTTGCAGCTGAATTTGACCTGTTAAATCATACAGTTACTCTCCCTGTCATTTTCTCTATGTATGCAATTCATTTTGTGTCTTTATACTGTATCTATGCTGGATTTGTAAACAGTAGCTCATTTTCATATTTTTTCGAGATGTCAGTGAGTACAGATTCCTACACCGTCAAGAGGAACTTGGAAACTGAAGCAAACTTTGATAGTAACAGGTCTGGCAGATCCAAAGGCACAAGAGAATCACAAGACAAACTACTGAGAATCAACAGGTAATTTGTAAATTATTCTATTATTGTTTATGAGAACATTTTGTGGAAGTGGTTTACTTAACAATGTTTAAGTTAAAATAGTCGTGTTTGGGACGTCATGAGCATACAACTGAATGACTTGACGTGGATTGTCCAACTACTATAGACTACTATAAGAAACTTTGTTATGTCCGTTTTTTAATCAAACATTAGGTTAAATATCTTTCTTATCTATTATTACAAACTATATGTGGTATATAGCATATTTTTTAAATAATTTTATGTGGAGTACTTCTTTGAGCACATTTGATTATGGAATAATAAATATCTAAAATTATTTTTTTAAAATATACTTTGGACAGGGCTCATTATTTCATGTGCAGTATGTGACGAGACTAGTTGGCTTTTGGACTCGTATGCCAATGGACAGTTGTATCTTGCTGTTATTCAAATGTTTGTATTCTTTCATTACATTCTATTGAAAAAAAGGGAAAAAAAACACTCCACTGCCCACCAATATTAATGTGGAATATTTGATATCAATTTTGAATAATTTCTAAAATTATCTTTATAACATCATTTATCTTCATTTGTTGTATTCATGCCTTTTTCCCGATTGGAAGCCATGCCTATAAACTCCTGATGGAATCAAGCACACCCTTTGCCTGTGTTTCTGGAGGATAACCCATAGCCTAAAAGGGGCAAAGAATTGATAAATGTCTGAGTTTAGAAGGGATCTTTGTTCAGATAAATTGTGTGAGACATACTCCAGTTTACATATGTATGTTTTGTATGTGACCACAAAAATGTTGACATGAATGGAAGTGATTTTTTTTAAACTAGTAAATATGATACTTAAAATCCATTCATGTATAAAATAAAAGGTTCTCTTGAACATAGACTGGTATACATTACTGGATAACATGTGACTGGTGGGGCAAAAATAACGCTAGATATACTGAAACAGATGCATTAATATCAATGGCAGAAATATCTAATATACAGTAAATAATCAGTCATCTATTAGGAAATAACATGAAAATAGGCAATATTCTCAATTTTTAGAGAAATACATTAACGTATAGATCACGGACATTTAATGATATTATGTAAAAAGCACTCCGCAAAATGTAAAATAAAGGATATAAATACCAGTTAATTTGTCTTTTAGCCACAGGGATCCAACAGTTAATGTTTAATATGGACTCATTTTTGAATTGTAATTAATTGCATACTTCCTATGTCAGTTATCAAATACAATACACAGCTTGTTCTGTATGCTGTCCACTGTGATTATACGTAGTGCCCCCATTAGCCCCCCACCTCTAATAATAATTAACTACTATAAAATCCATGTTCCTGTAGTCTCATTACATGGATATACAATTTCACCTTCCTAAATCCTGCTGTTTGTGTCATAAGGTGGTGTTTAAACATACTCAGTCAAATTTAAAAGAGGATATAAGGTAAGAGAGTTTAAAAATGTAAAACTTTGCTCTTTTTGTATTAATTGAATTCATTTTGGTATTCTTTCAATAACAGTTTACTGTTCTTTTAGTCTCTAAAAGGCTTGCTATTTAGATTTATTTTCATTTATGCCAAATTAATTTTTATTACAAAAAATATTATTTCAATAAATAGCTAAACAAGTCCTCTGTATGTTTGTTTTTATTCAATTAAATTTTTATTTGTGTTACTTAACTTAGTAAGGATTATAATCTGTTTAAAAATATTAAGTTACATTGTAATTACCCCAACACAAATAAAAAGCAAAAAGCACCTTGATGTGTTCCTATCAATATATAAAGATACAATATAATAACTGTGATGAAACACAGCTATTGTAGTATTATTCCAGTTACTCATAAGATCAACATTAGTCAGCTGCATGTGTTAGTTGAAGTAAATATCCATCATCTCTAAAAAAAGAATGAGAATGCCATGCAGTACATCTGATTTGTCTCTCAGATTGTTTCATACGGTAGCAAGGCTATAAGTAGTAACAAGGAATTTTAAGGACCAGATGACATTTTATTTAATTTAAAAATACAATTTTTTACAAAAACAGTAAAATTCCAATAAAATGATTTTGTCATTTTGAAAAGTAAAATCACTATATTTAGACATACTATAGTGTGCAGAAAATATAATTAATAATTGGTATCTCTTTGTGATTTATTCATTGGCTGGTTAGACATACCATATACAATTTTTTGCATACAGTATCTAATTACTACATTTACATATTGTTTTAGCTTGCATATAGACACAGATACACAGTGAAACAAGGTCTTTGAAATGTAATCATACAGAGACAAACTAAAAAACATAATTAGAATAGAAGGTCAAGCAGCACAGAACTTCCAAACATATTCTTGTCACAGAGAGGGAGAGAGTGAAAAAGAAAGAAGAGACATACAGTATATGTAATTTTACAGTTTATTGGAGTATTTTTTGTAAATTATCTTTGAATACAATTTTAAGAGACCTTGCAGACTGCTACCTTACCTTACAATATTTGTAAGAGACAAATATTGTCTCTTACAATGAGTTAGTCATTTAGCTATGAATCTAAGGGTTTATCCTCCACCAAATATTTTAAAGTATATGTGTATGTTTTGGCTATCATTATGCCAAAATATCCAGAGAAAAACAGACATATAATGCATATTTGACTTAGACACGTTGGAATCATTGTCATACAACTAATGCCAATAAATTCTCCTCTGTAAGTCCACTGGATCACTGAGGTTAGGTTACTTTTGATGGGCAGAGTGGTATGTATCTAAGCATGAGGCAAACTCCTTATCATATCTAGGAAATCACATGCAAACACAAATTTTGTTTCAAAAGGGAGCAAACACAATTAGGGAAAGCAAGTGTCAAAATTAAGTTTTAACAAAGCATTACCACAATTTTAAATGGGGACTTGACAAGCCCAGTACCTGGATAAAAAATATCAGCTTTATTTAGTGAAATAACATACTGGACAAAAGCCTGGCAGCCATAGCTGGAGTGAATTGATTTGTTGCACAAATATACGCAATATTTAAGTTGTTGACTATACTGGGCAGATGTGTTTTCGTCTTGCCAGATAACATAATATGAAAAGTACCAATCCACCCCTTAGGTTCTTTTCTTAATAGGAAGAAATGTCAAAACCAGAAATGCCTGTGCTACCATTAACCTCTTACCAGTATCACTGTCCAAGCTGTACCCTTTATATTCAACCCTAAGGAACTCTGTGATGGTCTGTTTTGCTGACAGGGACTTTAGTTATGAACCTTTACTTTAGCCCAGTTTTACAACCCACATAATCATCTTCTTGTTCCCTTAAAGAACCACAGCTAGGCAAGGAATATGCAATCTAGCATCTTGGCTCACTAGTAGTAATCAGACATTGATTTTTAATGTTTTACTTGAACATTATACATTATTTATTTGCATCAAAACCATTAACAGCTAATATATTGCAGAAGTAAAAAGAGGCTAATAACCAGTCCATTCCTAGGTGGTCCTTTTCTTGCAGATTAAATGTTCTTAAGCAAAACAAAAATTTTGCAGATGGGAGTAAGAACTCTTGGGCAGATTTTAAAAACAGCTGAAAAGTATTCATATTTTACATCATCAGCCCCCTACCTCTTCTTGCCCAAAAATGAGCAAACACCCACTGGAAAAAGAGCATGTTGACATTATATTTTGCAGTTTATAATAGTAAAGGAAAATGTTTCAGACAAAATCTCTACATTTTGTCTTTGTGTTCCAACTACCCCAGCATGCACTGTGCTCCCATTCTGCTTGACAACACTTCAGATTAAAAGCAAAAGGTCTATTTACTGAAAAGTTAAAAGTATCTCATGTACATTAGACAAACATAAAAGGAGCAACTGTTTAGGTGTCAACTACTACTTGGAGAAACTAACTCAACAAACTACTTTGACAATTGAACAGAAGGGAAGCAGAGACTGACTGTTTTCTAATGTTCATTTTGGACAGTAAATGAATTTTCCTGCCACACTTCACATGCAAGTAAACTTTGTGCAATCTCTTTCTCATTGTAAATGCATGCACTTTGACATCAGCTTTTCAAGAGTTACCTACAGTTCTCACAATAAAATTTTGGGTTTCTTGGAGACTTCATTTAATAACAAATACTCAGCTCTTCTGCTGAATTTGCTGGGCCTGCCAATCCTGGACAAATTAGTAGTTGTTTTAAATCTACTCCACTTGCAGATGATTTTCCTTTCAGTGGATTGATTGATTTCTGCATTTTTGTAAAGTTATATTATATTTATATTATGAGAATGAATACATCATGTTAAATTTACGTGTCATTTATTTAATTATATCACCTTTATCTGTAGGCACTCTTTGCATGAAGATGTAATGTTTGCCTGTTCAAATATGTAGAAGTCAACAGATGTCATGGGGTGTACTTACTTTTTCACATAATGTTATATAAACATATATAGTATACAATATTTTGTTTGCAACTAAAAGGGCTTGTCAGCAGGGGGCAAGTGGTTTCTTGTGGTGTGCATAGGGCTGAGATGATGGGAAATACTTTCTTCGGGTATCTGCCATACATGATTTGTGTGGATATAGAGTAACATTCTCTCTCTCTCTCTTTCAGGCCCCACCTCTTCTGAGTAGCAGCGAACAGAAGCACAGGGCAGCGGCGTCTCCCACACTCACATAGCTATTCATAAATACCCGAGTAAGTTCAGCTAGAGTAAAGCCGACATCCGATGAGGAGAAGTCAAAGTCAATCGCGGTGGTGGAAACTTAAAGTCGACGGTCTCCTAATGATTCAGCTTAACGTGGGAAGCACTGAAAGCACTGAAGTTACTGCAGAAACAGAGAAGATTAACTCAGAGCTAAATGTAAATTCCATCTGTTCTCTGCCCGTCAAGGGCAAGTTTATACGTTGTGTGTCCTGCAGCATGTACAGTTCGGGGTATTTGGCCGACAATGTAGACAGCTTCACCTACCAAAAGTGTTTAGTTAATTTAGAGTTGGGCTTACAGGCACTGTCCTTGCCTGGTCTAGCTCCTATTTATCAAATCGATTCCAGTATGTACAGTGTGAAAGAAGCCCGGACACAGACAGACACCGAGACAGTCAGAAGTCCAAAACACATGCATTTATTTCTCTGCTTCTTTTACAGCACACACAGTGCACAAATCACCACAAATACCGTTCACAGATACTCAGTCCTTTCTTTTCCTTTGTCTTCCACCACCTCTACTCCTCTTCTCGCAAGCGCCGTCCTATGCCTCCCGACTCCAGCTCCCTGACTGGAGTGAGGTGGTGCCTTTTATAACGCACCCGGATGTGCTCCAGGAGGTCCGTGATTACCTTCCCGCAGCACTTCCTGGTATGGCGGAAGTGCTGCATGGGCACCCGGAAGCACCCTGGGTGTACCTGCTTCCTTTTCTGGCACGACTTCCTGTTGTGGCAGAAGTGCTGCAGTCCATGTCTGCGGGACTACCTGGGCGCCCTCTGGCAGTGGCCATGGGCACCAACAAGGTTGAGCTTCTACGCTCTGATCCCGCAGCCCCCATGCAAACCAGGGCAGCTGCCCTCTCGTGTCCCAGGGGAGGTATTGTACCTCTCCCGGTCCTTCCACCTTCCAGGTGTCCCGGCTGCGCAGGCTCCCCAGCCGTCCACCACAACAGAAATGTGCTGACAGTGCTCCATCATTACCCACAGAACTGAGATATGATGTCCCACAAGGCTCAGTACTGGGACCTTTACTGTTTTCACTTTACATACTTCCACTAGAATCTATCATTAGAAAACATGTTAATTTTCACTCATATGCAGATGACACCCAGTTATACCTTTCTTTTAGACCAAATAAAGTTTTTCCAATGTTGTCTTTAATTGGATGTGTTAATGAATTAAAGGAGTGGATAGATGAGAACTACTTGTCTTTAAACACAGATAAAACAGAGATGACAGTTATTGGAGGGAATGATGCTGATTGCAACAATATTTTGTTATCATTTAACTCGGTTAGAATTAATTTTACTGAATCAGCCCACAATCTAGGAGTTATCTTTGACTCTAGCATGTAATTTAAATTATAAAACTGTCCAAATCATGTTTCTTCCATCTTAAAAATGTTGGGAAATTAAGGTGTTTTCTAAATAAGCTGAATTCTGAGAAATTAATTCATACATTTATTTCTATTAGGATTGACTGCTGCAATATGATGTTCACTGGATGTTCAAATTGTCCTTTATACATTTTCCCATTAATTCAAAATGCTGCCGCAAGAATTATTACAAGAACAAGAAAATACAAACACATAACTCCAGTTCTTAAGTCATTACACTGGCTCCTGGTTAAGTTTAGGGCCGATTTCAAAATCCTCCTTTTAACATATAAAGACTGAAATGGCCAAGGTCCATTTTACTTATCTGAACTTATCATGAATTACAAACCAGAGCTCACATTAAGATTCAAAATGATGGTCTGCTTATGATCCCAGGGATTAATAAAATTACAGTGGGAGGTCAAGCTTTTAGTTACAGGGCCCCTAAACTGTGGAATGGTCTGCCTGCTACTGTAAGAGGTGCCCCTTCAGACTGACTGATTCACTTCCGACTGAAGATTCACTACTTCAGTTTGGCATATCCCAACTAAAGCTGCTGATTAACTGTGCATACTTCATCTCTGTTGTTAGTCATTAGCACTAAAACATAAGTAATATGAAAGTTATAATTGTTACTAACCCTCACCTATTCTGTTTCTCTTCTCAGTACTCAAATGTGGCACTTGGTGCCACTGTCCTACTGCCAAGATGTTTTGCCTGCCTAAGGAAAAGTTATCCATGATGGAGGATCACAGGAATCGTGGGTTAGAGGGGTCCTTTAATTGGATTGGCTGGCCAAGAGCTGACTCAGCTTGGAATGGCCAATAGGGGGAGGCAGCTTGATGACTGAGGTCTCCAGGACTCTGAACAAATCCAAATCATATTATATAATATCTACTGTTGAATTCTTCTCTGTACTTGTAATATTTCTATTGCACTATTATACTGTATTATATTGAGGATTACTTCTGTTCTTTTCTGTTTATTGTTTTGTAATTACCCCTTTTATTTTAAACCCACTGCACGCCCAACCTACCTGGAAAGGGGTCTCTCTTTGAACTGCCTTTCCCAAGGTTTCTTCCATTTTTTTCCCTACTAGGGTTATTTTTTGGGAGTTTTTCCTTGTCTTCTTAGAGAGTCAAGGCTGGGGGTCTGTCAAGAGGCAGGGCCTGTTAAAGCCCATTGCAGCACTCCTTGTGTGATTTTAGGCTATACAAAATAAATTGTATTGTATTGTATTGTATTGTATTGTATTGTATTGTATTGTAAGGGACCATGAGAGATACTCAGTGATGCAGTCCCCTAAAACATAAAGCTCTTTCAGTAGAAACTATTTGTATATTAATAGGACCATGAATTGCTGTTGTAGTCTGTACTTACCTGTATATCTTTTCTACATGTGGGCCTGAGTAGTCTTTGAAATAGTTTATACATAATTTATATTTTTTAGTTATTGTAAAAGTTTATACATAACTTATACTTCCTGTTTGCAATTTTGATTTCACCTTTGAGGTTTCTCTTGACTGGTCTGAACACCTCCATATTAGCAGAATTAAATGCTGCATAACAGATTTAGGCAGTGATCAGACCTTATTGTCCATCCAATATTTCCGATTACATAGTGTACATCCCTATACAGTGTGTTATTTGACCTACTTCCAACATGGGATGGTTTCGCAAAAAAAAGATGAGCCTGACATTTTCTGAATTGATATACTGTATATATATATATAATACCTTTCAAGAAAATAGGCATAGAGTATTTTCCTACCTCCCGGGAGCTGCTGGGATTATATAGTTATCATAGAGTCAGCTCTCAGAAAATACCCTATACACCAGGCGACAGATGAAAATAGCAATATAAAAAGGAAATGATCAAAAAAAATATGTGGAAGATGTGAGATTAAGATGAAGTAGCAACCTGGTGCAATTTCAAAAACACTGTAAAAAATAATAAATGTAACATTTAACGTATGTTTTTCAGGGCTTCCTGAGAGGTACTGGCACCATCTTAAATTTTCTACTTCCTGGGTTTCATTTGAGCCTCTACTGGATAAAACAAGTTAAGAAAATCGTTGGTTGGAGGAAGTTAATCAAACTGCTGAACCATTAACATTTTTTTTTTGGCTTGCTGCCCAATAACTTTTTTTTATTTCATTTATGTTTTTGTTTGCCATTTCTACCCACAATAATTGTTCCTGATCTCCCATATTGTTCATATTTGTATTAATTGTTATAGGTCAGGCTTTGTTCAATAAACCCAGAATGCTTTCTACCCATACAAAAACTGTGTTATTAAAAGAGAATATAAATATAAAAAATATATGCATATCTACATATTTTAAAGTAATTCTCATTAAAATAGTTTTCTGCTAAATACCCATTCATCTATTGCTTGAAATTGCTTGGTGCTGCTAGAGGGAGGGAGAATGACTATTAACTAATTACTTAAGATGCACATTTCTGAGAACTTTGAGTGGGAACTGAGTATTGGGTATAGTCACCTGACTAATACAAATGTTTGCTTTTAGGTGGGCAGAGTGAGAAAATATTGGAAAGCTGGACATAACTGTGAAAATATCACCTGCAAAAAACAAAAGCAACTGAGGGTGTCATAAAATGAACAGTTAAATAAGCTTGTGCTTTAGAAAACCTGAAACTGACAAAATTAGACTGGATAAATAAGTAGTACTAGGGTGTTGTACCGTGTTAGCCATTATGAATGTAGAGAAAAGCCAAGCAAAATGACACCTTTTATTGGCTAACTAAAAAGATTACAATATGCAAGCTTTCGAGGCAACTCAGGCCCCTTCTTCAGGCAAGATGAAGAAGGGGCCTGAGTTGCCTCGAAAGCTTGCATATTGTAATCTTTTTAGTTAGCCAATAAAAGGTGTCATTTTGCTTGGCTTTTCTCTACTGGATAAATAAGAAACTTCAAAAATGTAATTGTAATGACTCATCTATTCAGTTAATTTACATTCACAACTGAAAAATCAGAAAAAAAAATTCTCATATTTCATAAGCTGTGCAGAGCACATGTTTAATATAAAACAATATGCATATTTAAACCTGAAGGTTCTCACTTTATAAGCAGTTTTATTTCATATACTGCATAATCTTAAAAATGTACCATAAGGGGTTTCAGAGTTGTTCATACCTGACAGAAAATGGATAGCAAGAGTCTTTTTTATAGCAAAGTAAACACTTTCTGTAGAAGCTCACATCGAATACTGTTTAACCTCTGATAGCATACACCAGCAGTGGGGATGCCCAGTTTCTAACACAATAAATTACAATCCATCAAGGCAATCATATCTCAGCTGTGGGCTCTCTAGAGAAGAATTCAGAGTAGTCAGCATTGTTAGGTATAAAATGTTATCTGTTCTTCAAAAAAGGCATATTGTTCAGCAGATGTTTAATAAGCTCAAAATATTCACCAAAACAGCTTGAGTAGTAAATATTGTGAATAAAGCTAAGCAGTATTACTTAGTTTTTAATCTGACTTTGTGAGACCCCTGTGATTTTCATTTTATGTTATTTATTTATTTAATGAAAAGACATCTCCTGAATTGTATTAATTTCACATATTACTGAACCTGAGTTGAATTCTTCATCATAAAACTGGTTTATATATTTTTGTTTTTGTGCAATATATTACCATTCACTTCTGCTGTATATAATATTGTGATTTGTTATACTGAAAAAGTTGATGTTAATTGTATTTACTTTCTGCTATATCTATCCAAGAGAAATTTTTAGTAACTACATTACCTGGTATTAAAGTACAAAATTCAGGTTTATGTTATTGTTTAGCATAATTAAATATTACTTACTTTTTAAGTTTGTTTGATTCAGAAATAAGTAACAGCATACAGTATATATTTTCCTTTAGTCTGTTAAGAGAATGGAGTTAGTAAAAGTCATGTAATGTCAGATCTAAACAGAATTTTGTTAATCAAACTTAACCCATATTTTGTATGAATACAGTAGTTCTGAATATTACACAAATTATTACTGTGAGGCTGTGGTGGGTTGGCGCCCTGCCCGGGGTTTTTTTCCTGCCTTGCGCCCTGTGTTGGCTGGGATTGGCTCCAGCAGACCCCTGTGATCCTGTGTTTGGATTCAGCAGGTTGTAAAATGGATGGATGGATGGATTACTGTGAGGTTTCATGATAACATGTTTTGCTTTACAAACACCAATGGAGTACTGTCAAGAGTATGACCAGAAGGCCTGAACGTTAACCATGCTGAATTCTTTCAATACCATCATACATTCTATTTGTATATTTTTTAAAACACTAAAAATGGTTTAATCCTTAAATTAGCCCACTACATCTTATTTCTATATTTTAGAAAGACTGAAAGATTTGTGAAATATTTGAATGTATTTGCAAGATTTACCTAATGTTTTAATGTGCAGAATGAAGAAAATTGGTTTTGTTAATTTGTATCAAACAGAGCATATTGCTTCTGTGATTTAGTTTCAGGTTTGTTATATCATTCCTATCCCAGCTTATCCATAATCCACAATATGTTAGCAAAAATCAAATCAAAAACTAGGCCGTATAAATGTATCACATCTGTTTTTAAATGCCAACATTGACTCTCAGTTAAATCTTCAATCAGTTTCAATGACCTGACTTATATAAAGTGTGAATGGTTTAGCATTAGCAACTGTAGCAAACTCTGTGATCACCTCATCTAAACTACCTTAATTTATTTTTGCCAGAGTGAATGTAACTATTTAAAACAGTCGACGTTTGGGTGGTGGGGCACAGCTCTTCTGGATGTTGTGCAAAATAAGTAATAAGCCTCACTAAGTAATTTAACTTATTATTGAAATTTTTAGAACAACTCTCAGCTTTGTATTCCTTGTAATTTGTTCTGCTGTATTTGCTTAGTGTATCTAGAAAAAATGTTTTTGATGTATGGAAAAATTGTCTTTGTGCAGGGTGCTGCAAGCCTGTTTGCAGCTGAAGGGCTGGACCAATTGGCCCAGCAATGTTTTCTATAACATTGAGTGTTTGCGCAAGTGAAAGCCAGAGGTTATGGTTACCCTCTCCCTGTTAAGGCATTCGCAAATGTATTTGAGGAGCTATAGTTTTTTGGACATTTTGAAATTTTGAGGGCCAGCAGGTATGCCCTGGGAATTGACTGAGTGAAGTGTGCCTCTGCCAGGTGCACCAGTGAGGATTTTGGATTGCTCCCTAACCAGTGTGGAGATTATGAAGATTGTAGAGGAGAACTCTCAGTCACATAACACAAACATTTTTGGGAGATTCAGCCATTTTAAAAGGATACTGGCTGTGTGCTCCCCCCCCTACTTGTCTTCATCCACTGTAACCTTTCAGCCACAGGGATGTGGTTTCACTTCTAAAAGTTGTCTCCAAACACAATTACAATTGATATAATTGAATGTTGAAAACCAGATATAAATTGTTGTCCCTTTTCTGTAGACAACTAGACAATTATCACTAAAAAAAGTAACACTTAGAATCACTCGGCATGCGCTTTGAAATTCCAGAATTGGTTTGTGGTGCTTCAATCTGTTTCATCATGATTTGGCTCTATAACATAATTTGCCTTTTTCATTTTCTCAGTATTTTTTGTTTATTGTTTGTGCACATGACCCACTACAGACAGTGCACAATGCTAAGTAATGAGTGGCATAGTGGATCTTTAAAAAATCACAGGCTTTTATAATAATTGCAATTCATTGTAATCAGTTCAGATTTGTTGTTAGGTGTATAAAGTGCAATGAAACTGTTAAATACATCCTTCACCAATACACACCACACTGGCACTCGGCATGAAGTTTGCTCAGTAGTTCAGCATTGCTGGTAAAAACATGATCTGAGTTGAGTACATATTGTTTAATCAAATATTATGATTTGAGAATGCATGGTATTTTTTCAAACTTATGCAAAATGCTTTATTTAGTTTAGAAAACACTTTTATGTGGCAAATTAATATATATCATGACTGTGAATAAATAACTTCAACTTGAAAAATACCAACCGTATGCTTTAAATAGATCAGTTGTAAATGACAAGATTTAAAACAAAGTCTCTAGTATGAATTCAAAAAGAAATTAAAAAATGCTGCAATTTAACTTCTGTAAACCTTTTTTATGATTTGTTTTAGGCCTTTACTTTAGGCTTAGAAGACCTAGACAGTTTGCCACTTCATATTTACTTAAGTATAGAGATGCTCAATGGTGCCTATAGACACTTCACTACTCACATGATTAAATAAGCCTCTGTCTATTATGTTTCATAAAATGTAAAGCTCATGGCTTTCAAATTCTACATTATATCAAATCATCTGTTTATTTTACAATAGAATTTGTTTTTGTGAAGTTCTAGTGCATCTTCTCATGTTACAATATCATCTGCAGTCTCATCATTTCTAATTATCACTGAGGCTAACAGCCACCAGCTGTTCCCAGCTCATTCCTATTGTCTTTTGCTTTCTCTCTTCTGTTTTATGCAGTGATTGCTTAACATAGATAGATAGACAGATAGATAGATAGTCACTCGCATTGACAACACAGTTATAAAATCTCACAGTAGTAGGAACAAATGATCTTCTAAAGCATTCTGTTCTACAGCAAAGTGAGAGAAGTAAGCTACTATGTTTACTTCCCTGACCTGCCAAAATGTTGTGGAGAGGGTGACTGCTATTGTCAATGAAGTTCTGTACCTTCCTCCCCATACAACTTTCCACCACAATTACCAGTGAGTCCACAGTCCTACCCAGCACCGAGCCAGCCTTCTTCACCAACGTCTCCAGCCTCTGTGTTCTTATTTGTCATACTGCCTCTCCAACACAAAGTAACAAAGAAGAGGACACTGGCAACAACTGTCTGATAGAATACCAACAGCATTTTGTTGCATTTTGCTACATACTGTACATTGAATGGAATTGAGTCTTCTGATTAAAAACAGCCTGCTCTACACCTTCCTGTAGAGGACATCTGTATCCACAGACCAGTCTAGTCTGTCATCAAGGTGGACACCTAGATATTTATAAGTCTGTACCACCTCAATGTCCTCCCCTTTGATGTTAATAGGCTGAAGTGGAGCTTAGACCTTTGGAAATCCACAATCATCTCATTGGTCTTTGTTGTGTTCAGAACAAGACAGTTCTTACTGTTCCAGTCAGATCCCTACATTCCCCCTTCTGCCCATTCCTTATACACACCACAATAGCTGTATTATCAGAGTACTTCTGAATGTGCCAAAAGTCAGACTAATATTTAAAGTCTTTGTATAGTGTGAAGAGGAATGTGGCCAAAACACTCCCTGTGGAGCTCCAGCATTGCTCACTACCATACCAGAGACAGTTTGACAAACTGCAGTTGTCCAGTCAGGTACTTATGAAACTAGGAGGTGATGGTGGAAGCCACACTCATCCTCTCCACTTTATCCTTAAGAATGAAGGGTTGGATGGTGATGAATGCACTTGAAAAATGAAAAACATAACCCTTACATAATCACCTGGTTCATCCAAAAAAATGATCAAGTCTGGTGTAGCATGGAGAGGACTACATCCCCAACACCAATGTGCTCCTGGTATGCAAACTGTAGGGGATCCAGTGCATGCTGGATTTGTGGTCTGAGGTGACACAGAAGCAGCCCCCCAGTGTCTTCATGATGTGTTGTGTGAGGGTCACCGGCCTGTAGTCATTTATTTCAGTCGGTTGGCCAACTTTGGGAATCAGCTCAAGACATGATGTTTTCCACAGAGCTGGTTGAACAATATCTGTAGAGGCTCAGCAAGTTGATCTGCATACTCCTTTGGCAGTTTGGGACACACACCTCCTGATCCAGTTGCCTTTCCAGGGCATAGCCTCCTCAGGTGCATTCTCACAAGTTCTGATGTAAAGAGCAGGAGAGTGGGACCCGATATAGCAAATGTTGCAGAAGTCAGGGGTACAGTAATGTTGAGGAGCAAAATCTGGCTCTGCAATGGTGGGAGAGGGAACAGGTGACCCATTCTGTGACACCGGGCTGGTGCTGCACACCTTGTCAAAGCTGTTGTAAAACAGCCTGGCCTGGCCATGGAATGAGACCACAAAATTGTCTTGGAGCACTGATAAACACACAGAGTTCTGAAGTGGAGCACAGTGATAAAGAATGTGCTGCAAGCTGGTCACCTGCCAGCCTGCAGCACATTTTCAGAGCTAACCAAAATAGCAGGACATTATTCAGTGACACAGTTCCACTGATCAAGGAAAATGCTGATATCAGAGTGAATGTTATACCTTATGCCAGCATGACATTTTGTTTTTGTGTCTGTATTTTTAAGCGCATTATTCACTCTAAATTTTTAATTCTTTGTTTTTTCAGAAATATAATGTATATTATATAAAATATTCATAATATGCTCAAAAACTAAGGTTACACTTGATCATCATTTATTAAATACATATAACAATAAAAAATGACCTCATTACAAATGTTTTAAACACAATTTATGGCAAGTGACATACAGAATGAAAAACAATGTAGAAGTAATTCAAGAAAGCAAACCTAAAAATGAAGAGATGGTCAAATAGAGAATTATTCCACCTAATGGAGGGAAATGGTTCCTGCACATTTTAAGATAACAGGGTGAGCAATATTAATTAATGAGTGAAAACTGCCCCTAAAATTAGTTTAGCATGTGATTTTGCAATTGTGAAATATAAACTGTGGTTTTTTGAGTGGAGGAATAGTGTTTCCTAAGGGTTATTCCATAAGTGAAACTTCGGTCTCCTTCCTCGGTTGCCCACCAACACTGCCTTGATCTTCCACGGCTATCTAAACATGGCTACACATGATGTTTTCTGCCTAATTCACTGGCTGGATGCACATTTGGTGTCAGAAGTATCATCTTCATTCACTTTCCCCAACTGCGAAAGCAGATTCAAGCCAAAGGCCACATACCCAGGGAAAAGGATTTTAGCACTGGAGAAGCTCCTCCTCCTAAGTATTTGTAGGTAAGTGCTCTCTTGCCACAGCCCCCTTTCCATGCTCTACACCAGAATACATTTTGCAATTCTTTTGAACATGGAGAAACATTTTGCAGATTTCATCTGTGGCAAAAGAAAAATCTCTTTCATGCATCTTTTTGCAAAGCAAAATTCATAGTTTCACTGCATATTCAATTTCATTGAATTCATCACTAGTGAAAAACAGTGCATTATTTAAATTTTCATGACATACCTGTAAGCATCATATTTATACTTATTTATTTAAAATATGACTAAAAGAACAAAGCAGAGAAGCAAAAGTAAGGTGGTGAGGCAAACCATTATTGAAGAATCATTGTGACAAACACACATGGTTGAATATCTCAGCTGTGAAAGTGGCTTTTGGATTCTGCAAAGACGCATAAGTCCATTAAAACTTGTCAGAAATGCGTATCTTACAATGTACAACTGTTTTAAATTTTAAGATTTGCTTACAGTACAGGTAGTGCTAGGAGGTACAGTATGCCGGTTCATACCGAAAACCTTTTTTTTTTTGTTTTGTTATGAAATGGTTATGATTCAGGTAAAACTGAAAAAGCTACAGGTCACTCAAGTCAGACGTCAATTGTAGACGCGTTTGCTAGAGGTACTGCCTACGATAAAAAAAGCAATCGGTGGATCGAGATAACCAACACCAGTACAATCCATATAGGCAAAGACATGGTTCCATTAAGTACTGTGGAGAAAGGCAGATTCAGGGCTATGATCAAGACACTGGATCCCAGATATGTGATCCCAAGTTGCAAGTACTTTAGCCAAACAACGATCCCCAACTTGTACCAAGAACACAGAGGGAAGTTACAAGCAGAGGTGGCTACAGTTCCCGACTGTTCAACAACAGCAGATATGTGGTCAAGTCGCACTATGGAGCCATATCTGAGCCTGACGATTCATTTTATAAAAGATGACTGGCTATTGAAAAGTTATTGTCTCCAAACAAGCTATTTTCCAAATGACCACACTGGCGAATTACTTGCAGGCTTGCTGGAAGCACTCAATTCCTGGGGGCTTACAGAGCAGTGGCAAGTGGCCATCATAATGGACAGTGGGGCCAACATCAAGAAGGCTGTCAAGATTAACAATTGGACAAGACTCCAGTGCATTTGACATAGGCTTCACACAGCCATAGGTATGTAATAGTTATTAAAATAATAAACTATTTTAAGTAATGGTAGTAAAAACATACCATAGTAATAAATGTACAATGAATGTGTGTATAATCAGTTTTCTGTTATCTCTATTATCAGTCAGTACAGGTAGTTCCCTACTTACGATGGTTCAACTTAGATTTTTTGAAGTTACAATGTCGAAAGCGAGATAATTTATATAAAATTGTTTATATACAGTATAAAGTTGGCATGGCAAGCGAACATTTCTGTGCTTGTTGTTACAGCACTTTTCGATAATCTTTTGCTAGAAGGAAAGTTAGCTTTGTTGATTTGACCTCGATTCCCTGTGCGTGCGTGAGTAGTGAAGAGCAAACAGCTTCTAAAATGGCATATGTAGAGATACCAAAGTGAATGCTCAAAGCAAAATAATCCGTGGATGACTTTTTGCGTAATATCGCTGAATCGGACTCTGACTTGTCGGATTCCTATTTTGATGCAAATGATCTGGAGATGGAGATTGAAAACGAGAGTAAGGTACTGGTATCAGCTGATCGGTCCCCAGCTGATCGTGGTGCTGAACATGTTCTTGTAGCCGATGCAACGTTCGCCTGGAATTACCGACACTTACGATGACAAAAATTGTCTTTGCCTTCTCGTACTCCTGGAAGAAAAGGAGGGACCTAGGCATTGCTCAGGGCATGTCAAAAGATGATACAAAGAGTACTTGAGCAGGAGAGCGCCATTAGTCAGGTTCTAAAAGCTGACAGAGAATTAAGGCACTTGGTGCTCAGCTGGCAGGATGTGGATGTGCTGGAGGCTGTGAACAAGGTGTTGAGCCCACTCCAGGACTTAACGGATGTCTTATCAGGTGAACACTATGTCAGTGTCTCCTACCTCAAACCTGTACTACATCTCTTCAACACAAGCATTCTTGCCAAGGAAGAGAATGATATGCAACTGACCAAGGATGTGAAGGAAAACATTCTAGCCTACTTGAATAAGAAATATTCAGATCCTGCCTTGGATGACCTCCTGGATGTCACATCTCTTCTTGACCCGCGATTCAGAACAACCTATATAAAGAACGAACAGGTGGAACACATTATATCCAGAGCAGTAGAAGAAATAAAATCACTAAAGGATCAACATGAAGCCAGCACTAGCATGTCAGCACTCTCAATGGCTTCTGGTGCAGCACCAGAGCCTGTTCCTCCTCCTGAGGAAAAAAGAAAAAAGTCTTTGTCCAGTTTTTTCTAAAAGCAGAGCACGGGCAGCATGGGCTCCAGCAGTGTTAGACTGTCAGATGATGAAAGCATCAAAATGGAGCTGAGAACCTACCTGCAGACCACAGAGGTTGACAGTGATGCAGACCCATTGGAGTGGTGGAAATGCCACCAAGCAAATTTCCCCCAAGTTGCCAAGCTAGCCCAACAATATTTGTGTATCCCTGCTACCAGTTCTCCATCTGAAAGAGCTTTCAGCACTGGTGGAGACATTGTCACATGCCACAGGGCAGCACACCAAACCAGATGCTGTTGACCGTCTGGTTTTCCTTGCCCAGAATTTGTAATGGCTAAGATTTACATAAATGCCTTGTTCATTTTGTTCAAAGGTGTGAATACTGTTTCTATACTACTGGATAATACTACAACCCAATTTGCACTTATTTTATTTATTTTTTTCAATACCTGGGTACTGTGTAATAGCATTATAAATGAAAGTTGCAGTTTTATTATTTATGTATATAGCTTAGCTTGAAGCAAGGTCCATATTAATGCAATTTGCCTTAATGATGGTTCAGTTGGTAAATATGTCATCACCAAGTTGCACTTGTTTTATTTTATTTTTATTTGGTGAATACTGCATAATGTACCTGGGTTTGAAGTCTTGAAGTAATAGTATTATTACTGGAAGTTGCACTATTATTTATTTTATTGTTATTATTTATTAGTTTAAATATTATGCAGTTTAATGATGGTAAAGTTGTTTAAAAAGTCACTTTAACATGTCAGTGGACAGAGATTGTTAACATTAATAGAAAGTGTAGTTGGTTTACAAAAAATATTTACTATTTACTCCTTTTCTAAGACATGTTCAGTGCAATACAACTTTTGACAAGCACCTCTGGATATTTTACCTTATTTTAAGTCTAAATGCCTGTTTGGATGGATGAAAATATGTTGTCAAAATGATAGTCTAAGTTGTTTGCATAATTTGTTCAATAAAAAGGCTCTATATTTTGACTGCAACTGTCATGCAATGTGATTCCTTTTCTTCATTAGTGCCACCCCCTTGAAAACTATCACTTTATGGGGCCATGCGAACCTGTATTGATACTTGTGTGTACATTAAAATTTTTTTTTGTTCAATGTACAGTTCTCATGACAGTGGAATAGGTCATTCTTAGCCAGCTACTGCAGTAATTGCAGTGGAAAATGTGGTTAACATCCACTCATGCATGGGAAAAAAATAACGTAGAATACCGTAAAACCGGTATAATTTTGAAAAATATAGTGATATGGAATTTTGGTCATAACGCCCAGCACTAAGTACAGGTATGCAATAGCAGAACAGCTTTTTAATGAACTTTTGAATATGTGGATAAAAAAAACCATTTTGAAACAGGTGTCCCAGTATCAATAGAAAAAAAATGCTGAAAACTTTAATGGCAGATTTAGCAAGAAGCATTGAACTGTCTGATGAATAACTGTTTCTTACAATACTGACCTATGTTTAAGTAGTGGCCTTTATTTAAATACATCCAGATTCTCCCTTGGCAACCCATAACTTTTTGAACTTCTCTGCCTCAGAGTTTAGGGAGCTTAAAAGATGATACATTGTTACTTTTTGTAGAACACAGTTTATTCCAATGAACTGTGATCATTTATTTTGCAGATGAGCTGCTCTGCTTGTGTATGTATGAATAATAATTTATATTATCCCTTTAATCAATCAGATGTTATTAAGCAGGGCATACAGTAATATGAATAAATTGGTATTATACAGAAAATTTCCATTTCCAAGAAACTGCACTTTTCTGGGTCACTTCTTCTGTCTAAATCCCTGATGCAAACAATGGCACAACATGTATATTGAGTGCCACCTGGAGATGATGATTTTAGTGTTTCATTCTTTGTTGCACTTGTAAAGTAAAATAAAAAAATGGCAATTTCTATGAATGCATTCTTGCTTTTCTTAAATATTTTTATCAGAAAGCCTTATTCAAATTAGATATTACAAATACCTGAAACAGCTTTAGCCACAGCTTTCTTGTAAGTGACATCCTGAAACAGAAAACCTGATGCATTTCTAAGTTCTGTAACTGGCAAATTCTACGGTTTCAAGTCCCACTTGGTAAACAACCCCAATATAAGTGATACACTGTCTTCTTTATAACCACTCCATCTGGTATCAGTATACTGAAGTGCCATGTAACACAACTGTTGTGTGTGGTGTTGGAGAGCAATGAGACATTTATTTTCAACAGTGAATCCTAAAGGTAATATTTCTTCACATCATTTATTTAGCATGCAGTTTTACATTCTGCATATTCAGTTTTTGATTCCCATGACATTCAAAGTGTGGTGGTTTATGAACACAATAAATCCATGTTTATACTCTGTAAAGGTGCAGAAAAATTTATTCTTCAAATAAATTTATTTCTTCTGTCATTTATTTCCCACTTTGTAATAAACACACTCTGTGTTGTAGTTTATGAGAATAAAAATACTGTTTATTTAGGTTTTATTTCTATTCAAAGTTTGAGCTACACTGATACATATTATTCCTTACCAAAATTAAACCAGTACATCTTTTCAATAATATTTTTATGTTAAGAACAATTGGCAGTATGGAAAAAATGTCTAATATAGTATTGGTGGTAAAAGCAATGGGGTAAAAATTGCATCAAATATGTGGTGGAAATAGATTGATTCATAGATAACTGATCTATTGTACCAGTATGACAAATGCTTGGAATTGTGGAATTCTTCAGAACAACTGTGATGACAGCAGCTGTGTATGTGGCATTGTCCTGCTTTAGGATTAGACTGTCCAAAGCAGAGTGACTCTGAAACGTTGACTTGTGGTAAGGCCAGCAGAATGTCCTGTCACTGATACTGGCACTGTGTCTGCTGGCAATTTCAGTAGCAGTAGAGAAGAGAGAAGTAAAATGATCTGCCAGATGAACCAGTCTTATGTGTTGGTCTTGTTGTTACTTGAGGACAACAAGATGTTGGATAGGCATCTGTCCTGCCACTGGGGCACGGTGGGGTGATCATAGTACCTGACAGCACTAACACATGCCTGCAGCATGCCTATGGTGACATTCAAAACACTATGGAATATACAGAAAACTGTCTTGCTTTCACCTAAATATTGAATTAAGGCCCTTTCAACTCATCATACATTATTCCAGCTGGTCTTTGTTATGTTAAAGTGCACCTAACAGGCTTTTGTGTGCTTGCCAAGTTGCATTGCCTTACTCCACAGTCTGTGCTGCTTTTAGGGGGCAAGAAAAATTGACAAGTGCTTGTGAAAGTACACAAAGTACAGTGTAATTATAGTTTCTCATTCACGAAAATGTAGTGTCATTCTTAACATGGTGCCAATTGCAAGCTTATGTGCATTTTATAATGTCAGTAACAGGGTAAGGTAAAGCAAAACAGACCAACTGGGAGTATACAGGGAGAAGAGGGTTTCAATGAAAAGAAATTATAAACAGCAAATAGGTGCATTCTCAGTTGGATTTTAAAAGATAATATACAGTGTTCATCACTTATTGTTGTAGACCTCTGTGGAGTCTGGGCACCAGAGTACTGAACAATCTACATCCAGTGGAGTACAGTCTGGCCCTAGGCTCCACTTGTAAATCACAGCCTAATAGACAGAGCTGGGATGTTGGGAGTGATAAGGGTGTGGTATAGCATTTTATGTTAACTCATTTGTTTCAAATCTACTCTCTGTCTGTTACGGCAGCATAGTACTGCATAGTAGTTTGTGATAAATGTGGGAATGGAAGGCATTGCTTAGTACCAGGTTGCTTGTTTTCCTAATGTCACTAAAATTGTGTTGCTTGAATGACTTACACTCACACATATGAACACTAGCTGAAAGTGTTTGCAAAAAAAAACTGAAAGGTATGGTAATGAAAATGCTCAGTCTTGTGCACAGCAATGATATCCAAACTCTCAAATTCTAACACAGCTTTGCTTAGATGCCATGATTCTAGACTGACATTGTCACTTATCACATTAAAAGTACTACCAAGAAATGTTGCCACAACAGTAAATACCGCTTCAGAAGGTGATAAAATGAAAAGATAAAACTGTTACTACATTAAATGATTTAAAATTATTAACCCCTACTTTCTCGGTTGTTCTTTAACTTGTTTACTGTGGTGGCAATCTGTGCCACCACCACCTGATCAAAGCACCGTGCAGTCCCTACATTGATGGATTGAAGGACCAGATGTCCATATGACCAATTTCATCTAATTCTTCCATGTGAAGCCTGAAAACCATGAGGACTGATTGAGATCATTTATGTTAGGTAGAATGCTTAGTGGGTGCTGGGAGGTCTCGTGGCCTTGGCACCCCTGCAGATTTTGTTTTTTTTCTCCAGCCCTCTGGTGTTTTTTTTTTTTTTTTTTTCTGTCCTCCCTGGCCATCTGACCTTACTTTATTCTTTGTTAATTAGTATTGCCTAATTTTTATATTTTTTTCTTTCTTCATCTTGTAAAGCACTTTGAGCTACAACATTTTTATGAAACCGTGCTATACAAATAAATGTTGATGTTGTTGTTGACTAGTTCTTCCGTTTGTTTTATGCCAAGCTCCTTACACAGCATGTAGGCAGTACAAGTTTTGAATTATATTAGTTGTTGCATATACACATCCAGAAGCCTAACACATAAAATAGATTTTTTTGTTGAGATCATGGTACAAAATCAAATGTAACAGACAGAAATGAGAGAGAAAATATTGTGAAAGGTCAGATTTTACATGCAACTTAACCTGCACCAAAATCTTGGGTCAGCAGTCCTTACACCTATAAAGTCATCTTTAAAGATGAAAATTGTGTAGTTGGAATCAAAATAAATGCCTTCTTTCTTTAAAAGCTGTTTCAAGGCTCATCCCTTTTGAAGGAACCACATTATTATGAGTAGCTGCATGCGCTGTAATATGTTATGATATTTCCATTTTTCACAGTCCCAGTCACATAAAGTGATGGATAAGAAATTAACCCAATTCTTAGCTGATCTCTTCAAAGTCAAGTACTTTGACCTTGTAGTGGGCTTAGATTTTAGCAAATCTGTATACTCTATCACTGCAGCATTGAAAAGGAAGCACCATGTCTTCTTACATTGTTAATTAATCTTTAAGGTTTAGTCTTAATTTAGGTTTTTGCAGGTTTTCTCATTTCCCTCTGGCCATTTTAATTAAAAAATCAATATGTAGATTGAATTTTAATTAATCACTTGCAATGAATCACAGGTATTTAAAACAAGGTACCTTTTCAATTTGAACATTATCCAGAGTTTTTGAACATAACACATGTGGCTCATTTGATCTCACTGAAGACTAGACAGCTTCAGCCTTTAACCCTAATCTCTTCCTCATTAATCAATAGTTACATTTGTAGTGACAAATTCAAAATCGCTTTGGCTAGATTTGCAGATATGTTATTATTCATGTATTAATCTACCCTGTCTGATATATATATGTCAAAACTGAATGAGTATAATGGCTCAATAAACCATAGCTCCGGTTCTGGAGTTGACACTGCTGCTGCATGTAAACTATAATGATGGAGGACATAAAAAAAAAAAACTGTACATCAAACATAAAATACAAAATGAGAAATAAGAGGGACTTCTTAGAAATATGTCAGAAGAAGATGCACAAAGAGGGTTGTTCACTTCCCTGTTTAGTAAAACTGAGATCATAATGGTGGTTTTAAAGTGTTACCATGAGGACGGCTGCAGGTTTCCAGGTCCACAACAAAAAATGTTCTAAAGAAGTATCTGCTTGTAAAGTTACTTTACTCTTATGTTTAATATATCAAATATTAGGAAAGGACTCTCATGTGTCTATGCATAATTATCATGCATAACACTCTTAACTGGCTTGATCCAGTTCACGGTAACAAAGAAGCCCCAAACAGTGCAGTCCACCTCAGCACCCACTAATGCACACACCCACAATCACTCGGAATCAGTTTGGAATTGCTAGTCAACCTATTTAACACATCTTCGGGGAATATTGAGGAAAAGTATTGGAGCACCGGGGAAAAGTCCATGCAGACACAAAAAACAACACTCAAGCAGGAGATGCTGAACCTGTGAAACAGCAGTGCTAGCCACTGCTTTAACTGTGCTCCCTATGATTCTTTCATATATTTAATAACATAGGCAGGCAATGTGGCGTAGTGGTTAACTCTATCATTTTAAGGTCTTTTATTATTCCTTTCATGAAAATCAGAAGCTGTGATGTGTCACATCCAAGGCCAAGAAAAAGATGTCAAAACTTTCCACTATGCTCTCCAGTTGTAGTTCCAGATTCCCTTCAAATTCCTCAATCCATTTTATAGCCGTTCTCCATGAGAGGGACAGATGTTCAAATGCATCCTTCTTCTCTGAGTAGACGATTGCCGCAGATTCCAATAAGCACTCCCCATCAGGAAATGGTTTGCTTCTTTTGACAATTTTGTGAACTTATATATAGCTGCTTTTTACTTTTTCTTCCTTTGCTGTATGAAGCTTTGTAGAAATACTTTGCTGCTTTTGCAGTTTAGCTAACAATTCCTTTGCAGCCCTCACCTTCTGTATTTTTTGGTATGTTTGGTCTCAAAGTGACAACTCAAGATGTAGTCTTTGAATGTAGTGACGTGCTCTTTGCATACCAAACAAACTGCTTTACCATTAACCTCCGTGAAAAACTACTTCGGAATCCAGGATTTGTTGAAAGATCTGTTTTCGCTTTTTACTGTTTATTCTGATCTGCGTTTGTACGGTCACATCTCGTTGTGATGCAGACTGACACTCCCAGGCAGGTGCTTACCGTCAGCATCACTATACTGTATGTAAACAGGAAAAAGGCACAAACTTTACAAAAATTCACTTGATTTTTGTAGCTTGGTGTGAGGTTGTCTTACCTTTCACAGGCCAGACAGAACGAGACCATGGGCTGCATTCAGCCTGTGCACCGCATAATACCCAGTCCTGCTTTAAAAAGTCTTTGTCTGAAAAGGTTTGTCAGCATAACCCAATTTGTAATACAACAGTGACCTTGTGTTGGTGTGCTCCAAAGATATCTTTGTTAAATATATTTGTTATACTTATATATTCCTGAAGAACCTGGGTAAAGAGATTTTCTCTATCAGCTTCTTTTCCTATATAATTATACTGCCTCAAGTATTTTATTTAAATTGATGAATGTTTTCTATGGTGTATAATGCAGTGTGTTCTCTGATTACAGGTATAAACAAATCGATAAAAAAGAGTCAGGCTGTTCCTAAGATATATAATTTCCTAACCCTAATAAAAGACAATAAATATGTACACTTACAATTGTGGTACATTTACATTTTGTAATATTTAATCTTAAACAAATGGAGAAAATACATCAAGGCTTTCTCCATTGATTTAAGAAGCATAGTAAAGGATTAAAGGCCAAGCAAATTTAAAAGATAATATGACACAAAAATTAGTTATTTATTTTATTTTTTTAATAAGTTTATCTGAATTTTTGAAATTGTTTCAGAAAAAAGGAGCCTAGTAAGATCATAGTATAAACAGAATATTTTCATTTCCCATTCAAAATATTAGATTTTTTTAAGGAAGTAAGTAGATGAAGGACTGCTAATATTTCACTAAAAAGGCAAAAAAAACTTTACTGTGACTTCAAGTAGAAATCATATTGTTATAGGTATACTAGTTCTGAAAGTTTGTGAGAAATTTCTGGCATTTGTGGCATTCTCACAAAGATGATCTGTAAGAGACTTTTATAGCATTCTAGGCTTTCAGGCATTTCATATCAAACAAAATCAGACAGTAAAAGCACTATTAAAAATGTCTTATGAAAGCTTTTAGCTATAATCAAGACTTGCATCTAGTATTTACTGCATGCAGCTCAGTACTCAGCCATCCAATTCTGAAGACCTCAGTGCAGTCCTAGTCATCCTAAATAAATAAATGACCTTCTGAAAAGTTCTCTAATCTAGCTGCAAGAGCACTGCATTTTAGGAAAATATATGAAAAATTACTGTAATCATGAAAAGAGCTGTTATCTTTAATCACGACATTAGACACCTTCTTAAAAGTGACAGAAATAAATGGAAGGAGTATTAAACACTGTGACAACAGAAAAAAAACACACTAGTGACCTGAAACTACAATAAAATTGTCCTATAAGAAAACATTGCAGCAAACAGAATATAGATAACATGAATGCATTACTTCTACTACTAATGAATGTAACATCAGAGTGGTGACAAGATAGCAAAGTTGGGCTGTTATGAAATGACATTAAGGTATGTTATAAAATTTGAAATATGCCAGTGAAGACAGAGGGTTCAAGTTAGTGTCACTTCTTTAATAAGCATCCAAAATTTGAATATGACTTTTTTACTAGACCATAAAAATGAAAGCAATGCTTTTTCCCAGTTTATGGGTCTGCCAGATGAAAATATTGATGTATGATGATTAACTGCACAACTCAAATAAGCAATGAAAATATGTAGTATCACAAATGAAAAAGAATGGGTAGCAGTACTACCTGCCACATATAATTGGAACACTTTTGTTTAAAAATAAAAAACAAGGGAAAAAAAATGTGATATTCAAAACACCATAGCTGCTGAAGTAAGGGTATGCCAAGTTAAAGTTGGCACACTATTCATACTTTTTATTTTTCATTCACTTTATTTTTCATAGTTCACATACTTAAAGCTTCATTCTTCTCGCTGTCCACATATATTAGCAACCACCAGAGGCAGAAACAAATATTCAGAAAAACTCTAAACAGTTAAACAAATAAATATGTTCTAAAATGTATTTTTAAATTAGCATAATTAAATGACAGAGAAATGCATTCTAGCCACAAGATATTTTGTAATGTCTGGTGGAAGCTGGTTAAAAGGCCCCATGATTGAGCTCCACAGTGCATGTGGTAGGATTAGCATATGCTAAAAATATCACACAGAACCTGGTAGACATTGTTCAAGATGGCCAGCAGTTTAGCCAACATTCTCTTGTGAGTGATATGGTGCCCCATTTGGCAGTAGACAGACCATTTCATTGTTTAAGGGTTCTTTACTGAAGACTCTGATTTCTACAGTAATCTGGGATATTCTTGGGATTATACAGTATTTTGTCATAACAACGAAAATTCAGAAAAATCTGCATTCATAAATTAAGGAATTTAATTTTGAACTTAAACAGAAGCCAATGTAAAAATCAAAAAAGAAGAAACATATGGTGCGTGGCGGATGGCCCAACACCCTTGCTGAGAGCTTGCATAAGTCATTATCTTCCCTGGAATGATAGATGGGAGCTCCCCCGGTTTGCTGCAGCACCAAGGATTCCCACAGGGCTTCATAGGAGATGGATTCCTGCTACTCAGCCCTGTTGGGTCCCATGAGTTCTACCAGGGATAGCTGCAGGGACTGAGGAGCCCTACTTTGTTGGAAGAAATAAGACAAAGTGCTTGTGTGCTTTACTCTTGTGCTTTCTATACTGTGCTGTGGGAAACGATTTGGAAGAGTTTCCCACCAAATAAAAGCTGTGTGTGTTACTGAGCTAGTGTCTGTGTCGGGTTTGGGGAGTTGAAACACCCCCTGCAGACCACAGGTGGTAGTTTTTAATTTTATTAATGATCTTTTTGGTGGTATTTTGAATAATCTGCAGGCTAGAAAGAGAGTGATGTGAACAACCTATGAATGATGCTTTGCAGTAGTCAATTCTGCTACAAATAAGTGAAACACAAACGTTTTTGTATGTTCCATAATGTGACATCGTTATTTTTAAATATTTCATAGATCGAAAAGAAGGTTTTAAAAAATAAAGTAAAATGGGGCACTTCATAGGAAAAGAGAGGCTCTGCATTCAGAACTCAACCTCTTGACAACTAAAGAAATAGAACAATTCAGTTTTAAATCAAGACATCATTACTATGAACATGGAGAGAAAGCTAATAAGGTTTTAGCATGACAAATCCACAAGCAGGAAGTTTGCAAAGCAATTCCAGCAATCACCAACACAGACAGAGACAAAAATCATTGACCATAAACATATAATGCACATATTTTGAGACTACTATAAGTCTCTATATTCTACTGAGTTTAAAGATGACAAGACACAATCTAATTGCATTTCTGGATGCATTACAGATACCACAAATAGATACTCTCAGTGCAGAGGAAATGGATAAATGTCTGGCACTATCAGAATTACTAGATGCTCTAAACTCACTTCAGAGTGGGAATGCAGCAGGCCCGGATGGCCACCCTACAGATTTTTTCAATTAAGTTAGCACCTCTTTTAGTAGCAACATTTACAGAAGCTACAAACAATAAAGCTCAGATGTTTTTTTACCTCAAACATTTTGCCAAGCATTAATTAATTAATTTGAATAAAAAGTGTGTTCTTTCAAGTGAATTCTCAAGCATACAATATTAGATTGGACACCTTCCCTTTTATCATCGCAGATCAGTTTAAATACCTAGGGGTATGCATCACAAGTAAACATAAAGCTCTTTATCAACAAAATTTTGCCATTTGTATAGAAAAAATAAGCAAGACTTCTATAGATGGTCATCCCTTCATCTCGCTTTAGCTGGAAGAATTAACATAGTTAAGTTGAATATACTTCCTAAACTTCTTTTTCTATTTCAAAATATTCCAATATACTTCAACAAATCATTTTTAATAAATTAGATTCAACAATAACCTAATTTATTTGGAATTCAAAACATCCATGTATCCAATGGGCGACCCTATAAAGACCTAAAGTGGAAGACAGTATGGCTCTACCTAATTTTCAATTTTACTAATGAGCAGTTAATATACAAGCTATAAAAACCTGGACATTGACACAAATAGATGAGCAGACACGGGCTTGGTCTGCAATAGGAACAAAATCCTGCAGCAGTTCTTTATATTCCTTGCTTTGTACCCCAACAACTACAAGTCATCGCCAATATACTAACAACCCAACTGTGCTTCATTCATTCAGAATATGGAACCAATGTAGGAAGTATTTTAAGATAGAGAAGCTTTTATATGTGGAACCTCTGCACAAGAACCATCTTTTTACATCCTCTCAAACGTTCACAGTTTTTAATGTGTGGAAAACATTTGGGATTAGATCACTTAGAGATCTGTACATAGACAATGTCTTTGCATCCTATGAACAATTACACTCCAAATGTAACTTTCCAGCAACACATTTTTTTCACTACCTTCAAATTAGAAACTTTGTTAAGCTAACCTACCCAATTTTCCTCACCTCCCACCTACCTCTATGGTGGCAAAAATATTGATCAGTGTTGAGGACTCGGACAGCATCTCCGTAATATATAAAAACATTTTACAGTCCCTCCCTTTCAAACATCCTAGAGTATAATGGGAAAAGGATCTCTCATTCAACATCTCAGAAAAGGAATGGAAGGTAGATTCAACTTAAAATTGTATATCGAGAACATCTGTCTCATTTAAAATTGTCCAAAATGTTTCCAGGATTAGATCCATCCTGCGAACGTTGCAATCGAGCTCTAGCCTCATTGGGCCACATGTTTTGGGGTGTGCACCAAATTAACATAATTCTGTAATAAAATCTTTAAAATGCCTTTCAGACAGCCCAGGGGGATATTTTTCGTACGTGGATTACTCGTTTAGCCAGATGTAATTGTTGATGATTTGACGTGATCCTGGATCTGTTGGTTTTTTGAAACTCGTGCTGGATGTGTTGTCATAGCAACATATCCTAATCCTCAAACCTGCTCGGAGCAGGTTTGTTCTATGTAAACAAGGATTAGGTCACACACTTAATCAGTGTCCATGCGTGGAATTCATTCAGTCATGACTTTGCCGTTCATGAATGAGCGACCAATTGATATCGGTGCGCAAATTATAAGAAGAGAATTTCATATAGAGAGGGTTTTGCGCCATCACCAAGATCCTTTATTGCTCCCGGAGGAAATTCTTTTCAAAAGATACCGCTTTAGCCGAGGGGGAATATCGTACCTCAAAAATTTATTAGGACCTTATATTCGAAGTCAAACTCTGCGAAGTCGGGCTCTCACAACCACACAGACAGTATGCATTGCTTTGAGGTTTTTTGCAAGCAGCACTTTTTTATATACTGTAGGCGATGCAGAAAATCTATCTAAAAGTGCAGTTTGCCAGGCAATTCGTAAAGTCTGTTTGGCTCTGAAATATTTCCTTTGGGTTTTCATAGTGTTTCCTGGAGACCTGCGTGTACAGACAAAAGAGGCGTTTCATGCCATTGCAGGTAGGTAATACACAGGTAAAAACACCCACAGTTCCATAAAGAATCTCGCAATCAGCCTAACATTCTCATTACCCAGGGTTTCCAAATGTGATTGGGGCACATGGGACTCGATCACAGTGGAGTTTGATCAAAAATTATTTGGAAAATATACCTCTCCTCCTTATGAATAATCAGACACAGTGTCTTCATCAAATATTTGACCTTTGTCAATATCTCGTTGGTCAGACACAGGTTCTAGGGATATGACATTCCCTGCAACTGACCCAACAAAAAAAGAGGGCTATATGGAACCTACCTATGGCACACATTGAGGACAAATATATGCAATGACCATCCTTTACCTGAAATGAAGTGACCACTGCATCCTGCCACTGGTTCTGAGGAGAAGCTTCCCCCTGGAATGCCCTCAGAAACAGGGTGATGGGCATTTTGCTGGAGAGCCAACTCTTCTGCAGGGGTTAGGTCTGGACCGCGTGGACCTCCACCTGTTTTTTGCTTGTCTGCCTTCTTATTAGCTTTAAAATTAATGTTCTTTACATTATATAAGATTCTTTGTCAACAATTCTTTAAATGGTTATATGCCAATATTTACCAGTTTGAAGTATATTCTTGTACTTCACTTTAACCTGTTCCCATGTTCTCCTTGTGCTCATGTTTAATCTGGAATTATGACATATTAAATAATAATTAATCTGATACATAGGAAATGAAACGCTGCTTTCAGTAAGTACAATGCACACTCGTTTAATTTGTCGGCCACTTTTTGCCATTTGTCTTTTCTGGTTTGGGCTGCTTTTGCAGTGTTACCCCTTGTGCATATAGAGAAAAGCCAAGCAAAATGACACCTTTTATTGGCTAACTAGAAAGATTACAATATGCAAGCTTTCGAGGCAACTCAGGCCCCTTCTTCAGGCAAGATTAAATCTTGAAATTCTTCATGTCCTTCGAATAAAATGTCTTGCTCCACTTGCGGGAAAATAAATGCGCCTGTTGTTTCGTCATTTTTATTACAGCCTATCAAAGACTTGCTGATCTTGTTTTCTAGACTCAATATATATGGGCTTTTCACTCATTCATCTCGGATGATTAGATCCAGCTAGACTAATCTACTACACGACTGCGTTTGAAAAACCGACTTATCCCGGATGAGTTTCACCGGCATTAACTCATCCAAGATGAGGCATCTGATCTCGGATGATTTAAGCAACGTACGGAAAATACCCCCTTGGTGTCACAATCCCTTCTAACCCATTAACAGCCGTGTTTTATGTACTTCCAAATGGGCTTAAAGTGGAGAAGAACAAACAAACTGTAATTGCCTTTACTACGCTATTCTATACACATAGACTTATCTTGCTTAACTGGAAGAATCCTAATTCTCCTATTTTCAGTCAGTGGGTAACTGATGTTATATACTATTTGAAATTGAAAAAAATCAAATTCTGTACAAAACGTTTTCGAAACCTGGCAAGATCTAATCAACAACATTTTAGAATAAGCATTTAAATTGAGGAAGCAGATTCTCTCCCCTCTTTCTTATTCTATTTTTTCAATTCATTTCATTTACTTATTTTTACTAGTTTAACGTTTTACTTTGCTGGCCTTGCTCTCTCTCTCATGGGTGGGGGTTAATTTGTTATTGTTAAACTTGACTTGCTTGTATTGAATGTTATTTGATTTTAGTAAAATGAATAAGATGCAAAAAAGAAAGAAAAAAGAATAATACAGTAATACTGGAACATCGTTGTGAAATATCACATCTAAAAATTGTGTGGACTCAGCAAAATCTGAATAAAATATCAACATTATGTTATTAATGCAAGCAAAATTTACACCCATTAACTAAATATCTTTGTTTAAGCACAAATAGAAATTACTCATAAAATATTTACTCACTACAGCAATTAGGTTACAACTGAATAAATACTGTGTCTGTTATGATTTCAAATGCTCTGATTCCAGTTGTACATGTGTTTTGTTAATCTATTTTGAATTTAATTAACCTTACATTTTGATTTTGGCTGTTGATCATAGGCACTAGCATGGTGGATGTTTTGTAATGACTGTGGCAAAATTGTTGTTGGCTACAGCACCCCATTGCTGTCAAATGGTATTAGGAATTTGCAATGCATATAGTAGCAGTGGGAGTATAGCGTATAACATCATTAAGATGACGGAGTGCCATCAGCACTGTCCAAATTTCTGAATTCAATTAAAAAAAAATCTTTTGTTTGAAAGTTAAGGCAAATCTTTTTTATGAAGTTAGAATATTTTGTGTATCTTTTACCTTTTATTTCGGGTATATGCATTTGGTGTTATTGTTTGGTTTCTTTGACTTTTCTGTGCTTTTTGACCTTAGACTTTTTGTAGTAAACATGCACTCCTCCTTGTTAGAATAATATCATTTGGCTTAAGTGACAGGTACAAGTGAGTATTTTGTGCATAAGGGTGAAAATAAACACTATGCATGATCAATAGCGAGAAAAGCTTAAATTTAAAACACTTGCTGCATCACATAATATGAAAATGCCATTGATGATGATTCAAAAGCTTATCAAGGCAAAAAGTTAGATGGAGTAGAATGAAACTTATCAAACAGGTTGTCATACTGAGACTACTGTAAACTTGGGAGACTACTGTTTTTTGAAGAACAGGAATGTTTGATATTAATCCATAATTGTTCAGTCTTTTATGGATTTAAATCTGACTTCCTCAATAAAGGTCATGATAACCAGTTCATTTAGGAATGTGTTTAACACACATTAACTCCATGTCTGCCAAAGCTAAGACTTTAAACTGTATATGTTTCAGCCAGTGGAATTTGTTACTCATTTTTGTTCAATATGAAGCCGCTCATCAAGTGGCTTTGTAGCAGCCTTCCTGATATGAAAACCATTTCTAATTATCCATCTGCTCCTCTACTTTAAAACTGGTCCTTCCCTTTCTGCCTGTATCCAATGTAGGTGTGCAGAGATTTCTAAGTAAATGCTACCAACTTGAGTACATCATGACATTTTTAAACAGACTCTGGAAAAAGTCTTCATAATGGGCACTTAAAAACTGTAATGCTTAATTTCCTAAATGTCTCTACTTGTCTTTTGTTTTTAATTTCATCAAGATAACACACAGTATAACTATACGGTTACATTCATGCTGCAGATCAATTCTTATTTTTCACTCATGTGATGTGTACTGTGATCAATAAGAAAACACATAGAATCAGAACTTTATAGACCACTGTTCATGTTTTTGACAATTGAATGCTTGATTCGTATTTGTCTGAAAATTCACACGCCCCAACAAATTTTATGTTAATGTCTATACAATCTTCCTCATATCGCTGTCTTGATATTTCTGCCCAGAAGGCAAGAGAAACAGAGAACGACTGGAAGAAAAGACATAGAGAAAAAAACATAAATGAAACCAGGGTCTGAACTAGGAGAACAAAAACCAAGAGACAAATACAAAGACAAAAAATATAGCAGAGTGCAAAACCAGTAAAAAATCAAATACTAATTAATTAATTTAAAGCACAAGAAGTGTTTTGGAATCCAAGTAGTCAGATAAGGAAGTGAACCTAGAATTATCCTGATGAGTAATGACTAACAAGATTGTGACCTCTGAAGCCATAGTCTTTACTGGCCAAAACCTGGCAATTTAATGCAGTTGAATAAAAAGCAAAATGTTGGTGGAAAATGGTCCAAGTCAAAAATAAACTTTAAAATGAAGCACTGAACCGAAAAACAAAAGATTTAATCAGATCCCTTGGTGTTAAAAATCCTTAATGAAATGTAGCTTGGTAGTCAGAAAATAACCTGTCAATAATTTACAAAATGTCCCAGAATCATGGTTGCTGAAAATCAAGATGGATTACAATATTGACTATAAACTTAGTGAGCCAAGAGAAAGATACTACATATTTTCTAATGTAAATGGCATACCTCAATTGCATACTTTCCGAGACAGATTTGTGAACAGATATTTACATATGCAAGTGAACTGCCACATTGATATCCACACCCTCCACTTCTCAAACCCACAAGTCCTGGCTCTTCTCTCAGTCTACAGGTTTCTATGTATAGATTCAGTGGTGATAATTGGGCTTATATCAACAGCTGCTTGTTTTTTCTCTCTTCCCTCTCATGTACCTAACCTGCACTGAAAACAAGTAGTTCATCAACAAGCATGCTGTTGGTGTTCACAGTGGTCTTATTAGGTGACATGTGCTAGAAAAATGTGCTTGTATAAATTTTGTATGTGCGAGGTACATTCAGGACAGAGATCTACATACACTCATACTGGATTTGCGTCATTTGCAAAATTAGTTAATGGTTAAACAATAAAATCAAGTATCAGCCAAAAACTGAAATTAAATCAATTTTATCTGCATTGTGGGTAGCAGAAAAAAAGGAATAGATGTTACAGATTGCTTCCTTTTGATTTACAAATAACATCTAGAAATACTATATATTATACAAATAAAATGTTACTAAAATATTGTAGGGATAGCCAGATTAGCTTTTAATGAGAAGAAGCATTTTCTGCCGAGTTTTCCGTGATGTTAGATTCACCTGATTTACAATTTTCTGCTTTCTTGATGACACTGGTAGTGTTTTTCCAGTTCCCTCTTCACTGCCGATTTTAATGTAGACTTTAATTTTGGTAGTTTGCCGATAACTTGTTGAACCAATCGCTTGCTAGAATGTGAGCACTGTTTACATATTTTCTTTTTCTTATGTTGGAATTCTTGTACTGTACAAACTTGTACAGATGTCAAGCATTATCAAACATTATTGCCTGTGATGTCACACAATACATCCTACCAGGTTCTTACTGTTTTTTTTTAACCTTGAAATACATAAAATATTTTTTCTGTATTAAAAAATGTATGTGTGTGTATATATATATATATATATATATATATATTGTGGCAACTGACTTTGTGGAGATTTGAAGCGGGGGCCCTTTGTGTCCCTACACCAGTGGCCCCAGACTCTTCTACCTGTAGCTATTTCTAAGGAACACTGATTACACATCAGTCACAGGATGGAGGAAAGGTAAATAAAACAGAGGAGCTCAGAAGAGACCTTCACTATGAAAGTATGTTTTGCTTACCTGTACAACAGCCATGATCTGAGCTTCTCTGGCCTTAAATCATTTTTGGCACTAAAACTGAAAATCGCAGAGGAAGCTTTTACTTCAGCCTTGTGTTTTGTTAACCTTTCCAACAGGGTTACTAATCTTGGTCTATTCTTGCTTTTTGACTTTTTTGTTTTGTTTTTTAGATTTTGTTTTTTTCCTAGTTTTATGTTGCCTGTGGTGGGTGCGGCAACATGCTATCAGTGCATGCTCCCAACTTCTGTTCCCTGTTTTTGACTTTGCATTTGAACTTTAGATTTGGCTTGTTGCTGTCACTCCAATCTGCTCTGTATGACCCTGTTGCAGTTTTTGATGGTTCTTTTTAGTATTTGGGGTTATTATTTTAAAATTAGTTCGAGCTAATCACTGGGTCATGCCTGGTTTTAAATTGGCTTGTTTGGCTCTGTACATTTGGCCACTCTTTACAGAGGGATAAGCCATAGTGTAGTCCAAGAGACTGGGTTTTTCATCATAATAGTTTACACTGGGAGGCTGTGTTGCAAGCACTGTCAATTGTTTGGATGCATCTAGTGTGTACCTGACAGTGTTGTTCTACATATTACTAATAAAGTAGGTAGCTTATACTTTCTTTGTGGAAAGAATTTTGTACAGTCAATGTTAATTTATCACATGTCAGTTTGTTTGCAAACCATAGGTATATACTATACTGTATGTTATGACTGAATCAGACACTCTCTGTCTGATTAATACTTTTAATAATATTTTAATCACAGAATTGCACTCCTCAGACTGTCAACTGTGGTGTTTTAAATGACAAATGCATTTTTTTATTTTGTGTGCACCTCAGGGAGCTAATCCTTTCTTTAAGTTTTCCCCATATCTCAGTGCATCAGTTTTCACAAGGGATTCCAGCTTCATTCCACATTTCAAAGACATTTTGTTCAAAGGGAATTGTTGTCTCTAAATTGTCCCTTGTGAGTACACTGTGAAGAACTGCAATTCTGTCTAGGCTGAATTCTTCATTATATACTATGCCACCATGCATAAGGAGCAGAACAACATGACCCTGATTGGATAATCATTTATTATAATTGGCTCTAGTCCAAATATACAGTGTACAAGTGATAAATGTAGCCAACATAGTACACTTTTCACTTTTTAATTTTTTTCCTCATTAAACAGATATGTTCACAGTCAGATATTTTCAATACAAAAAGACATATTTTGTCAGATAAAAAATGAATTTCATGACTCAGGGCTTCTGCCAAGAATGGGGTTTGCCATCAAATGATGTCAACAGATCTGCTCCAAGACAGATGTGGTGAAACGTCTATCAGCAATTAAGTGTACAATACAAGTGCAATGACAATAATTTTAAAAAAGCCTGCAGTTTAGGGGTCTTGTTGAGTGCGTATTAATTAGGCTATGACCAGACCACCTTTACAAAGTAATGAATGGCCATACAAGACTAACACAGCCGACACAGACCAATTTCAAGTTCCAAGTAACAGCAGGATTAAAAATCTGATAATAAATAAATCCATCAGTAATTAATACAATGTTACAATGTCAATTAGTTACTTTTGAGCATAACTAGATGGGAAAAACAAAATTCCCTAAATCTAGCTGTGTGAGTGCTAACAGTTCTGTATTATTGCCAAGGAGAGCAGAAGAAGTAAACTGACTGTGCAGAAGTCTTTAGTGATACTGTCTGCCTTTATAAGACATTGTCTTTTATGTGTCCTGAACATAAGGGGCCTGTGTACCTGTAATAATATGGTCAACTTCATCACTCTCTATAGTGCTTTATGGTGCTGAACTGAGCAGATGCTGTAACAGGATGTTATACAGCCAGTGAGTATGGACTCTGCTATGTACCTAAAGAAGCTGGTAACATATTCAGTATAGAAACCCAGGCTTTCCTCAAATGTCTAAGGAAGGAAAGGCAGTGGCAAGCCTTCTTGGTTATAGTTGTAATATACTGTGGCCATGTTAGATCATCACTAATTATGACGAAAAGAAATTTAAAGCTACTTACTCCCTCTACAGAATCCATTTTAATTTGGTTTTGAGTATGGTCTGCTTCCTGATATCTATGACCATGTCAGGAAACATATGTTTTCCCTGTCCTGTCATTGCTTTTGAACAGGGCTACGGTGGTGGTGTCATAAACAAAATTAATAAAAGACCTTGGAGCTGTCTTTTGCCACACAGTAGGTGAACAAGGGATATAGCAGACAGATTACTAGTCTACCCTGCAGGACGTCAAGGTTGAGAATCAGTTTGGTGGAAGCAATGATGCCAATCCACACATGCTGGGCTCTGACAGTTAGTTTTAAACTCTACAGTTATTTAGGACTACATAAGTCCCTCATTTTGGAGCTTGGTGATCAGTATCCAAAGAATTACAGAGTTAAATACACAAATGTAGCACATAGTAAATATTAATTAAGCAGTACTATCAAAAGATTTAATAATTCAGTCTGGATAATGGTAGGAACATTTAGGAAACTGTGGTGAAGCAGTTTTTGTGCATCCAGTGACACGACAGCGCTGTAGTGACCTTCTGTTCATTTCCTAATATCTTTTAAGCCTGGGATGGAGACTGGAGATCACTCTGTAACTTATCAAATACAGCTTAGTAAGGAGAACCAAAAGGATATTACTCAATGAATTTGTTTATGTTATGCCAAAGACACTTGTTGAGTAGCACAAACCTCAGGATGCTGGGCTTCTACTACATTGTAAGCAAGCCTGCTGATGTCACTCATCTGATAATGATTACAAGGTCAGCCATTTTGGTATGGCCTGACATAACTAACACAGAACAGACTGGTGTCATCAACTATATTTGAAAACTGTGGGCAGTTTGCAACATACAATACAGTAACAACAATAACTTTTACTTATATAGCATATTTTCATACAGACAATATAGCTGTACAAGAAATCAGAGAAAGTTATATGAAAAAAACAATTAAGATTAGGGAAGACCCCCCTCCTATCTAATGATGAACTGACTATGTCAAGGTACACTATCAATTAGCATATTAAAGTCTTCTTTGAAAAGGCCTGTTGGTACAGGGTCAAGAACGCAGATGGAAGGGTTCTGCTGAGAAATTATTCTACGTAGTTCGGGTTGGATCTATTCCATTGAAAAGTTTAACTCATTTAAAAGGCATGCTGGGGTTCAATGGATATATATGTTTGACAATTGGCTTTATCTGTTTTGTATGTTATTGTTTTACACATTTCAATATATATTTCAAATTGCAAAAATTCAAATTAAATGAAACCTGTAAAACTTTGTATAACAACTAAATCTACTTTAATAATGTTTGTTTAAACATAATTACAATAATCCTCTTTAATAAAATCCCTATGTGCGTCCAGGTGTCCGTGTGTGGGTGTCTTCTGGTGAAGTGCGCATGCTCGGGGCACGGTGCGATGCGCGATATTACTGTCAGTGAAAGTTATTTGCGTTTTACGGAAATACAAACCAGTATTACTGCGAGAGGAAATTAAAGGTACACAATACAGTGACGCATATTACAGCCACATATAAGCCAGTATTACTGTCAGAGGAGATTAAAGGCATATTACCGATGTGCACGCCTGTATTACCGCCAGAGAAAATTAAAGGCATATTACCGATGTGCACGCCTGTATTACCACCAGAGAAAATTAAAGGTATATTACGGACTTACAAGCCAGCGGACGTACAAGCCAGTGGACGTACAAGACGGTATCCTTCAATAAGGGCGCGCACAAAAAGGCGAGCCTCAAAAGGGTGACCTCAATTGGGCGCAGCGAATAAAGGCGCGCGTAAATAAAGATCTGCACCTTTGTTGCTCTTCACATATTCCAGAGCCATTTGAACTAAATTATCTACGAACGCCTTTATTCGCCGCGCTCAATTGAGGTCGCCCTTTTGAAGCTCGCCTTTTTGTGCGCGCCCTTATTGAATAGAGCCGTACAAGACAGTATTACTGTCACTGAAAATTAAACACACACAATACACGGCGGCAGCCCATGAAGAACAGTCAGCTCAGCAAGTAAACATCAACAAAAGAAAGGGTGAAAGAAAGAAAAATACGACCAACAAAAAGAATGAGGTCAAAGTCCCTTGCCATTTAATATAGACTGTTCCTACTAATGTTTATGCACTACTGTTCTAGCGTCCGTTATTGTAACGGGCTAAATGACTAGTACATTATATATTCATAATTTGAAAGCTTGATTACTTAGTTTAGTGTGCTGATTTTTTCTGTTTTCTACATAAAATTAGGTTTAATTAAAGGCAGTCTTGATCTTAGTTCACATTTCATTAACAATGCAATACGTGCTCCACCCTTTGTGCCCATATTTACTTCTGTAATGAAACTAAAAATTCTGGTGATCATAAAATGATAAGGAAAACACAATATGGTGATGTTGAATTTCAAACTCTAAAAGTTTCTGTTGCTCTTTTCTAAATGTTGTATTTGTCTTTTCATAACTCTGCCTTAGAGAAGGAGGGCTTAATATATTTAACATCATTATTTTAATAAAGTAACTGAACTTCTCATAAGGTTCAGGCCATTATCAGGCACAGGTTCCACTGGGAGACCATACAAAACAAATCTCTGATTACTTCTGCTATTGCAGTCTTAGAGTCTCCCAACTTACTTTGTCTGCACATTTATTGTAACCACTCCCCTTTTTGCAAAATTCATTACATACAATCTCAGGATCTAGTAAGTAATCTTCAGTAGTGTCCTAGATGTTCTTTGCATTGTTGTCATCCAAGTGAATAACAGGCTGATACAAAAGCGAATTTTTGGGGTGCCAATACAGCTGTCCCCATTTACTTGCAGGGAAAACAAAGGCAATGCGTGATGGCATTCAAAAAAGAAATAAAAGGTTGCACTATAAAACTTTTCATAGTTTAAAAGGTTCTAACAAGAAAGCTGTGAAACTCCTCTCCTTGAGTTCCTTCCAGACAACCTTGTTTTTATAACCCAGGGACCTGAAGGGGCAGGGTCAGATGCTCTGCATCTCTGTGCTGTGGAGGACAAAGAAGACAAGGCAGTTAATGGCACTGCCCCCTCTTGGCTTGAGGTGGCATCACATACCTGTAAAGAATGCAGAAGGTAACTCAAGAACTCAGTATTTCATTATCATTGAACGCATTAGGTTACCAAAAACAGTTACATCATATGTAGTGACTTATACTAATCCCTAGGACAGTTTTGTAGTCTCAACACAGTTGACATTTTAATTTCAAACCACGGGTCAAGGTCAAGTAACTGTTTCTCAGTTGGTAGTTTTACTTAATATGTTCTGGCTATTCAATTAAGATAAAATATTTTTCTTTGTTAAACACTACATTACACTTGTTTTAATGGGTATCATCCAAGCTTTTATTTTATCTATTAGCACATCTACCCTTTTTCTAAACTCAGTTATTCACATAATTCTCAGGCACCCGAAACTTTCCCCACAAGACAAGTACACTAGGTAGGCACCAACCGTATAAGAAATGCTAGTCATCCGCAGGCTACACTCACTAATATTGCACCTAGACTGAGCCAGTTTAGAATTTGCATGTATTTATACCTATGTGATGTTTAAAGAAACTGGAATACTGATATAATATGAGAAGAATAATAAAGATTTTTTTTTCTTTACACCACACTAGTTCACTGAGGTTATGTTTATCAGTGATAGAGATAGTGTGTGTTGCACCTACACTAAATCATCCAAAACAAAGCAGGAGATATTCTTTATAGATATGCCAATCATATTTAAAGAAAAAAACAGAACTATGAGTCAGAGAAAACAAAACAAACCTACACAAAGATCCAGAATATCTTAAACAAGGGTAGAAACCAAAATCACAACAAGGATAGCAGACTTAAAACCCAGTATTCTTTATTTTGTTTTTGGCATCTAATAAAACAGAACTGCCGAGTGGACAAACAAACAGGTGTCAACCACAAGGAAAGCAGTCAGAGAGAGCTTAAACAAAGACAACAGGGTGAGTAGGAGACTCAATAATCAAAAATTATGCTTGCTTCACACACAGAAATAACTGCGGTGGGCTGGCGCCCTACCCGGGGTTTGTTTCCTGCCTTGTGCCCTGTGTTGGCTGGGATTGGCTCCAGTGACCCTGTAGTTTGGATATAGCAGGTTGGATAATGGATGGATGGAGTTACAAAAATAAACACTGCACTGCTAAAACAGTGAGAAGACAAATCTTACACAAACAAACCCACGCAGCAGAAAAAACTTGCTTCAAATACTAAAAAAAAGAAATATGACTTGCAAAATGCACAGATACAAATCTGACAATTCCATGTCTTTGGGTTCACCTTTACAGACTGTCAAAATGGCTACCAAAGCCATGCGACCACATTCCCATGTGACATTGTTATTGACATCCATCTTGGATCCCTGGAAGTACTGGAGGGATGCCAGCAAAAAAAAAAAAATGATAAAAAATGCACAAACCATGTAAAAATGCTGTCAGTCAGATGGAAAACCCAACAGTCCAGGATTCATTTAAATGCCCATTTTTCCCTCATGAATTGTAACACTTATCTCTGTAATTAATTAATAAATAAAACAGACTGAATTGTACCTGCATTACAAACACTGACCTTGCCATACCATCTGTGAACTTGACAAATAAATGTCTCCTATTTAACCATTGATTAGGTACATTGTTTCTTATTTTGATATTATGTTTAGACATTTACAAATCCTAGGTATGTTTCCCTGTGACACTAGTGTGACATATCTTGTATACTGCCTTGTATATTTTTTCACTCTATTCGTGTCTTATCTCGGGAAGTCTTAAAAGTATTAGGGCTAAATTGATTGTCTTTCCCTAGTATATTGAAAGTAACTTACTGTTTATATTCATTATCAAACCTACTTCATCCAGTTCAGAATGGAGGGGAGTTCACTCCAGAAGAATGGGACACTAAGTAGGAGCTAACTCAGGAAAAAAACTTTAAGTGTAATTAAAAACTGAATAAAAAACATATACAGTAGAGACCATCTGAACATTAACCTCAGTGGTGCCCAGTTGGAGAGCCTGTCTTTAAAGATGGCAAAAACTATACCCAGAATCAAAAAATCAATACATATGGAGAAGAAAAAAATGGCAAGAAGACAAAAAAGGGGAACGAAACGTGACCGATAAGGGTCTATAAAGTTATAACATTGAACTCCTAGGATTTAAAATTTAAGCCAATGTAAACACTGCTAGTTTTGGTTTTACGTTTGCACATTAATTACTTAGCATTTGTATGAATTGCCATCATTTTAAAGAATAGTAACATTATTTTGTTGCACTGATATAACAGAGTATGTGCACTTGTAGTCTTCAAGGGTTTCTCTATACTGTATATGCTGGTTTTCTCTTAAGACCTTAACTACTGTGCATGATTAAATAAATGTTGCATTTTTAGACAAAAATATTAGATGCTTCCTATATATTGCAGTGCTTTGATCACTGTCTGTATTAAGATTGCACAGTCCTCTTGTATCCACATGGATTTGTCTTCAGGTACTTTTATTTTCCTTTTCCACCCAAAGACAAGCCTTTAGATGATCTGGGCCTCATGTATAATGCTGTGTCAATGTCAATGTCAATTTATTTATATAGCACATTTAAAACAACATAGTAATGCTGTGGCCAAAGTGCTTTACAATAATAGAATAAAAGAAAAACAAAACAATTAACATAAAAAACATAAATAGAAATAAAATATATGAACATAAAATAAGATACATAATAAATAGAAGCAATGTTATATAATCACAAAGAGGGAACCATCAGTATTACTGAAGGTCACGGAATGCAAGTGAATAGAAATGAGTTTTTAATCTTTATGTAATGAGGTAAAGAGTTCCACAGGTGAGGGGCAGCACCTGCAAAAGCCCTGTCCCCCTTGGTTTTACTCTTGGTGCGGGGGACAACCAGAGACAACTGACCAGAAGATCTAAGCACTCTGGATGGCTGGTGTAAAACACACAATTCAGATAAATAGGCAGGAGCAAGCCCATGTAAAGATTTAAAAATTAGCAGCAACAATTTAAAAACAATTCAAAAACTGACAGGCAGCCAGTGTAAAGAAGATAAAAAAGGCTTGATCTTACCTAATAGACGAAGTTGAAAAAAGCAACCCTTGACAACAGAATTTACTTGTTTCTCAAAAGAGAGGTTACTATCAAAGGTAACACCAAGATTGCGGACTTGAGGTTTGGAAAAGACAGAGAAAGAGCCGAGAAATCCAAGACCAATTTGGGCTTTAGCCGATGGACCCACTATAAGCACCTCTGTTTTATTTTGATTTAGATCAAGAAAATTATTAGCCATCCAGGATCTTACTTCAGACAGACAGTTGTGGAGTTGATTTGTTGCAGAGTTGCAGACAGGAATATAAACCTGAGTATCATCAGCATAGCAGTGAAAAGAAATGTTAAATTTCCTAAAAATCACTCCAATAGGTGAAGGTATATATAGAATAAAATAGGACCCAAAGTGGATCCCTGAGGAACACCATATTTAAGTAGAATTCACACTAAAACATGGCGTACGACCAAAAGTGGAAATGTGCGTACGCACAAAAAAATTCAGGTGCACAAAACCATGCATAAGTCAACTTCCACACTCTTCAGCTCCATAAATCCCAGTCAGCGTGAAATGTAACTCACTTGCAAGTGCCTGCCTCCCCACCCGACTCCTCCGAGAATTGCGCCCCTTTGAATATGCAAATCAATAAAAATAGCCCCTTACGTTCAACGTTTTGTGAAAAGACAATAGCAAAAGAATGAGGGGGAAAAAAAAATCAGCGAATGGGAAATGAAGGAAATGAATGTATTATTTGGTAGCTTAGGCAGTAGCATAAGCAATAAAAGGAAATTGATGGAGTGATATAGCGTTCAATTGATGGAGTGGCATAGTGCACTCAAAAGTTCAGGGTCAGAAAATCGCACTGTGCCCAAATTAAAAAAGAAGTAATCAGATATCAAAGTTGCCGTGAAAAGGAAAAAGGAAAGTTGCAGCCCACCGTCTGAATGTCAACACCACTGTAGGAGGTAACAAGCTCCCGGGGCTCACGTTGTTTGAGCAATGAGTTGCTACAGTTATTGGCAATACTTTTTTTTTTTTTTTACCAGTGAGGGATGGAGATTCTGACATCACCGCGGGTGACAGTGAGTTGCAATTTCTTTTTTGCTTACCGTTATCTATACTCATGTAAATAATTTGCATGTGTAATAAGACAAACAAGCAGGCAGCAGATGTGGGTATTAATTACTGTTAATTTAGTTCCAGACAATATTACAAAAACTACCTCCTATGCCAAGAATGTGGCTCCAGGAAATGATGATGCTGCTGCTTTGCCAACCACATCTTTGGGTGCTGGCTGTTCACACACCATGGCCTCGGAAACTACTGTACGATCATCTTGCTGTGTGCTAATGGAAGCTGTTCTAGAATCATAAAATGCATTAGTGGATGCAGTAAGAGATGTAGCCAATGCACAACGGGATGTAGCCAATGAACTACGGAATTTGAAGGCATTACTTTGTGATAAAGGCCACAAATTAAACTAACTGCTTAAAAAATAAAAGATGCATCTGCTTACCTGTTTTTACATCCTGTTAATTACATTTAATCAAAGTTGTAACTCTGAGCAATGTGGCTGATCATTTGGTGGTTAAGGGTCAAGTTCATCATACCGTATCTCTTCTGGTACAGACAAGCCATGATTGTGTGCCACATTGCTTGGACAATGCTATACACTTTCTGTGGACTATAGAGCAGTACTCCACCAGTCTTATCCAGGCAGCACCAATGGCGCCCTTAAGCTGCCCTATAGTAAGTTCTACATTCACCCAAGCACAAGAGTGGAGGTAATTATAACGTCACTCTTGTTCATTTAGTGGGATGGCGAGCGGGTTGAGAAGCCAAGTCTCCAGCGGGTACCCGCTGTCGCCTAAGTAATTGTGTTATATGGTTACATCATACAGATAACTTACAATTTTGACCAATGGAGTAATATTAAATGTCTTATCTTACCAAGAAGCCAGCCATCACGCACAGCACCATTTTCAAGTTTGTTCCCAACACTACTATTTCTCAGGATGAATGAATCATGAATTGAGCCAGGCTATCGCACGACAACATTAGTGAGATGTATTTTCACATCACGGATGATTTTGCATGTTAATAAAGTGAAAATGTCTTCTATTTACATAAACAAATTCATTCTGTGAAGGCACCTTTATAGCAATGTGTAAGCAGTCAACTACTCCAAATACATTGGGAAAATTAGACGTTGTGCTTTGATGTTTGCCTCTTCAACCATAGTGTATGGAAATCTTATACATCTGCTTGACAAGTGGATAGTACCATCACACACAACTGGCATGGTATGATTCAGTGATAACTGAGAAACACCTGATCTGTCAGCCAGTTCACGTTGAAAAACTCCTGCAGCTAAAAACCCGAGAGTGGACAGAACTTGTAAAGGAACAGGTAGAGCATAATTCCGCATAGTCTGCCTTTGTTATTCCAGCCCCAGTTCAGCAAACAGCTCCAAGAAGAAATGTAAACCAACTTAGAAGTCGGCCGTCATCATATGCCAAGAAATCAGTGTGATCTCATCCATTCGAGATATCCTGTAACAGCACTAAAACAGCCATGGTAGTTTGAATAGTTTGATCATTCTCTGCACCATTATATTGTTAAAGATGTACTACAATCAGGTACCTTAAACTTATAAATGAAATGCGGTTAATTTCAATGTATTTAATGGAGCCAGCGTTCTGGGATGTGAATCTGAAAAATTAAGGGAGACCACACAAGAACAGTAGAACTGCTTTGACACTGAGTGCCGCAAGTTCGCCAAACCAGGCAGAAACATGTCTACACCTGGTGTAAGTCTGCAGTAAGAACATGTGTGGCTTTACGCAAACTTTAGCTTTTATACATCACAATGAGAGCATGGACATGGGTGTACGCAACATTTTTGTGCATACTCACCATTTATACATGAGGCCCCTGACGTCTCTGAATTTTGCAGTGATACATCAAGGCAAGTGTAAGTGGGCCCAGAAATACACCAATATACCATCTATGGCTCATTTCTGCTTTATGTCTAATGCTGGCAAGATATTTCTCATCTACTTATGACCCTAAGATGGGATGAAGCAAGTTCAAAAAAACATATGAATGAATGATCAAGGTTTAGTAAACTAATGGAAGGATCAAGTATAATGTGTTTTGTAACAGATCATTTGAAGTCAATTACATGTTTTTTTTAATGTTCTGTATGATATAGCCAAGTGTAAAATGTACACACCAAAAGTTTAGTAATTAGTAATTCTGTTTCAGTAATTTAAATCATATAATTTTATAACATGTGCAGGCAAACACATTGATATATTGAGTTTTTATGGAAACACAGTAATGATTTGTCATCTTATAAACTTTTAACCTTGTCAGACATGAAAAATTTAGGTGAGACCCTGTATACATTTTCCACTGTTGCCTGGCTTGTTTCAAAACATTCCCAGGACAGCTGTATAATTATGCTTTTCTAGAAAATACTTCAGGTCCACAAGCCCTTGTTGCTGTGTGTTTGCTAATTATCTCTCAGGAGAAATAATTAAGTGACTAAACTGAATCGGTGACTTCAGTAGAAAAAGATGTATGCCATATCCATCAAGTAGGTCACATCATACTGATTTTTGTTCCTCAAGCATAAACACAGTGTGAAATAAAATTTATGGAGGTAAAAACCAGAGTGTGACTATTTTGTCAATGAACAGAGCCCTTTTAAAAAAAACATTTGTTCCCTTTGATATCATTAATCATATTGTCTATAATAAACGTAGGAGATCGGAACTGAACCAGTGATATAAATATTATTTTCTTATGTGTATTGCCCAGAATTATTTCATTCATTTGAAATGGAGGGCATTAGGTAACTTTTAATAGCACATTGTATTTAAAGTTTTAGATATATGCTTGCCCACTGTGCCTCACTGCTAATGCAACATCATAACATCTAAATCTTTGGAGCCGTTCTGATATGTTACCTTATGCTGGCTTCTACTGTGATGTTAAAAATAAAAAAATAAATGTAATGTCAGAAGTTGTTGAAAATTGTTATCAGTTGTCTATAATACAATAGATGATGAAGAATAATCTTTGACATGCTCAATTGATTTAATCTTTTTAATGTTTCAATATTAGGGTTCTATTTATGGACATAACCTGTTTAATCGAATCCCAGTTCCCCCACCAAAAATGAAATAGTCCTTGTTCTCTTATTCTCCAAATCATTTTGTCCTTGTCATGTAAACAACTAACGTCTAATTATTTTTGTTACTTAGCTTTTATGAAGTTAAATCTTTTCGACTCAGCACTCCTGTTTTTTAATTGTCCTACTTTTCAACAATGTCTATTTCCTATTCTGTCTTCTTGCTGGTTTGCACAGAAAGTCAAAGTTAACATTAAAGTTAGCAAAGCCCACACTTCTCTAGGACAGGCTCGTCCCAAACATCATTTAATTAAGTGTTTACATATGAAAACAGTTACATTAAAAGAAAAGAATTGCTTACCTGATTACATAAATAAATTTTGGAATAGTATACAAAAAATTATTGAGGGACCTTTTATGACAGATCATTCCAATCATCCCATAAACAAAATGATTATGGCCTTTCTTCACTTGTAACGTAGAGTTTCCTGACATAAGCAGTTTAAACATTTTTAACTGGCTATAAATATATATATTTTTTTAATTATGCATTTATACTTATTATAGTAATTGTTTATTTTTGCAACTTTTAAGCTGAAATTGTCCTGACATTTGATCAATGATGGAATAAGGGTGCAGATCACTTAATCTGACTCCAATTTATTATTAATATTGAAAGGTTACTTTTACTGTAAGTTATGAATTAATTACAATATATAGTGGTGTTTGTGTTTGTATTGACTTAACTATCATTTTTACAGCTTTACGTTATATATATATACTGTTGGAAAGAAATAGCATTCCATATGTAATCTCAGAAGTTAAGACTAGTTAACTAGTGTGTGGTTGATAATAAAACTTCAAGGGCTAAGCAGCCTTCATAGTGTGTGTTACATGAATAATAGTTGACATGCAACCTCAGAGGCAAAGTGTCATTCATTAGCGTGTGTTTCAGAATAAACCCTTAGAGGCTAGGCAGCTTAACTTAACATGTGTTACATTTAATTCAAAGCCTTACTATAAACAGAATACTCACTAATTATGAATAATCAAACTGTGAACCTCAGGAGCTGTTTATGCAGCATGGCCCCACAAGGTGAAATGGTTAGGCCGTTACAGCATTAATACTCATGATAGCATAGTCAAAGATCACATGTAGTTTACAGTAATTAATTTAGTAACTATAAAACTCAAAATCATATGCAGTAACATACATAATTACAAAAATTCACTATATGCTGAATAATGAGTAAAAGCACAGATGTGTTCTTTGCAAGATTGCTTTAGAATTTTCCAACTTGCATTTGAGCTTGAGACTTTTTGTATTATAAGAAGGTTACTGCTGATGCAGTGTTTACTTAGTTAATTCATGACGATTTGATTAATAGATTATTCCTCTGTCCACTCTTGCTCTAATATCCTACAACAGTAAACTTAACATTAGTATGCAGATAGTTGCCATGTAGCACTCACACATTTTACATACTGTAGAGCAGGGGTGGGCAAAGTCATTCCTGGAGGGCTGCAGTGGCCGCGGGTTTTTGTTCCTAACCCAGTTGCTTTATTAGAAAACAATCCTTGCCAATAATTACATTTCATGGCTTGTTAGTGCTTTAACTCTGCTATGTCAAGTCATTCTCATATCCTAGATTTTTTTTTCCATTCTAAGGATATCATCCAAATACTTTGAAATGTAAAATTGATGGGTAATTCTCAATCCTTCACTTTTTTCTCTTCTCTTTCCTTCCAAGTATTTAATTAAACCAAATAGTGCACGATAAATACACACAGGTGTAAAGGGTAACAAGCATAATGGATAACCGCTGGTTTCTTTTGTCATTTGCATCTTATTGCTAATAAGGAGCAATTAAAAACCAAGAATGCAGCTGTTTAAGATTTAAATAAGCAATAAGGGTTCAAAATCTTAACGAAGGAGATAACTAAAATGAACAGAAGTGTTTCTTGAGCAATAAGTACTTCTTATTAAGCAATTGGGTTGGAACAAAAACCTGTAGCCACTGCGGCCCTCCAGGAATGACTTTGCCCACCCCTGCTGTAGAGGATAGTAACAATAGAATTGTATAAACTGTGTAATATTGAATTCTTGAGCCTGCTTAAATTAGTTCATGCCGATGGATGCCAAAGCCTATCCCAGCAGTATGAAGCACCAGTCCATCACAGATAACCGTGTGTAAAAAAAGTAAAATGAAATGTGTAGTATGAAGAGCAGAAATGCAAACCGTGTGGTAAGAATGATCACACAATAACTTAACATATATGCTTTAAAGAAACTTTTCAACAGATTTCAGTTTGCTGTTGATTGACATATGCACAGAATATTGTTTCTTTTTATCTGCTGTCAGAAATTTAAGAGTTATACCATGTATGACTAAGGTTCATGATGGGTGCTACATCAGTCTCATTATTCATTGACAAGAACATGGCTTCAGAATACTTTCACGCGATGTGTGTACAACTCCATTGTACTGGTTTGTGTAGGGGCATAGTCAGAGATGAGCTAGTACTCCTCCAGAAAATCAAAGGATGGAGAAACTACAACAATGCTTAATATATTTATTGATCAAGAGTTAAGTGTTATCACTCAAGTAAATAAAACCTTCAGTGCAACTATTACATAATTTTTTAAAGTGATAGCAAACTCTGCCACCTAAGCTAATGTATGCTGATATACATAATACAGTAATCCCTCGCTATATCGCGCTTCGCCTTTCGCGGCTTCACTCCATCGCGGATTTTATATGTAAGCATATTTAAATATATATCGTGGATTTTTCGCTGCTTCGCGGGTTTCTGCGGACAATGGGTCTTTTAATTTCTGGTACATGCTTCCTCAGTTGGTTTGCCCAGTTGATTTCATACAAGGGACGCTATTGGCAGATGGCTGAGAAGCTACCCGGCTTACTTTTCTCTGTCTCTTGCGCTGACTTTCTCTTATCCTGACGTAGGGGGATTGAGCAGGGGGGCTGTTCACACACCTAGACGATACGGACGCTCGTCTAAAAATGCTGAAAGATTATCTTGTTGCTATCTTTTGTGCAGCTGCTTCCTGAAACGATATGCTGCACGGTGCTTCGCATACTTAAAAGCACGAAGGGCACTTATTGGTTTTTTTATCTGTCTCTCTCTATCTCTCTCTCTCTCTCTTCTCTCTCTCTCTCTGCTCCTGACAGAGGGGGTGTGAGCTGCCGCCTTCAACAGCTTTGTGCCGCAGTGCTTCGCATACTTAAGCCAAACAGCCCTATTGATTTGTTTGCTCCTTTGAAGAGGAAGATATGTTTGCATTCTTTTAATCTCTGTCTTGTCATGGAGCACAGTTTAAACTTTTGAAAAAGAGACAAATGTTTGTTTGCAGTGTTTGAATAACGTTCCTGTCTCTCTACAACCTCCTGTGTTTCTGCGCAAATCTCTGACCCAAGTATGACAATATAAAAATAACCATATAAACATATGGTTTCTACTTGGCGGATTTTCTTATTTCGCGGGTGGCTCTGGAACGCAACCCCCGCGATGGAGGAGGGATTACTGTACAACACATGTTTCTGTATGCAACAAACCATAATTTTTATTTGTTTGTGATCAATTATTCTTAGCATGTAGATTTAGGCTGGTAATGTTTTGTCTTGAATTAAAAGAGGTCATATTTTATTTTATAATTTAATCACTAGCAAGTTTAATGACTTGCTCACTGCTACTCAGTAAATAGAAGTTCAATTCCTCTGTAAAGATTGCCATTTTGAATTTCTGTGCTTAGCCACTGGTACCTCTTGCTTACTACTTAACACTTGAAAATTTATATTGCAGAGCATATAAATAAAAAAAATAGGATTTACAGTATATATTCATGGTGAATCTGATATCATCTAAAAAACCTAACTTAGTGTGCTACTCACTGTGGTAATGCAATGCTTTCATTTTGATTTGATGAAGAGGAAGGGTATATATTTTAAATATCTTTCTTACTGGATTTTTATTCTTCTCTGTACTTTGCTCTTTTCACATTACTTCTGTAGACAACTGTCATTTGCATAAACCAGCATGCACCATTTCTCCGTGCAATCAGTGTCAGCGCTGTGATGAAATAGGGGATGGAGTGAGTTAGAATGTGCAACTCACTACAGCATTATTGACAACAGATATCATCAAATAAGTAATGTTTCTTTTTTCTAAAACCATACCAAACTAAATATATCAAAGCAAAATCAAAGGAAGTTTATTTTAAATGGCACATTTTGTACCATTAGGCAATTCAAAGTGCTTTACATAATATGAATAAAATACAGTAAAAAAAGATACAACCAAATGATAATTAGAAAGACAGTAAAATGACAAAAAGTTAAAACAATAGATAAAATTAAGAAACTAAAATAGTGACACAGCAGTGTTACCATTCAGTAACATAATCAAATGCACAATACATAAAATGAAAAGAAAAACAAAAAATGTTTTAAATTTTGAATTGAACACTGCTACTCTTGGGGCATCTCTAACATGTTTTAGTAGATTGTTCCATTTTTGTGTTGCATAATGGCTAAAAGCTATTTCACCCTGTTTTGTTCTCACTCTGAGTATAACAAGCTGTCCAAGAGGTCTACTGGATGTGTAAACAGTTAGCATCTCTGCGGTGTATTCTGGTCCCAAGTTGTTTAGTGACTAATATATTTAAACCAGTAACTTAAAATCAATCCTATAGCTGACTGGAAGCCAATGTAATGATCTTAGTACTAGAGTAATGTGTTTTCTTAATTTTGGTAAGTATTCTGTCAGCAGCATTCTAAACACATTGCATTTTTAAATAGTCTTTTTTTGAGCAGACCTGAGAAAAGGGCATTGCAATAATCTGCTCTGCTGAAAATAAAGGTGTGGATATGTTTCTCCAAGTCTGTTTTTGATATCAAACCTCTGATTTTAGAAATATTTTTTCAGATAATACAATGCGGAATTAGTTACTACTTTAATATGATTACTGAAACTAAGATCTTCATCCAGAAGTACCCCAAGATTTTTGACTTGTTTTTCAGCCTTTAGTATCTTGGACTCTATAAGTAAGAAACAATTTTAAGTCTTTCCTCTTTATTGCCAGCTAGTACAATTTCAGTTTTATCTTTGTTTAATTGAAGGAAATGTTGCAACATCCAGATGTTAATTACCTGTAGGCTATCACACAGTGAATCAACAGAACTGAAATCATTTGGAGAAAGAGGCAACTAAATCTGGGTATCACCCGAGTAGCTATGGTAATTAAGCTTGCTGTCTTGTAACAATCTACCAAATGGAAGCATGTAAAGTATTAAATAAAAGAGGGCCCAAAATAGATCCCTTCTGTATTCTATATGTTATTTCTTTTTGCTTAGACTGATAATATCAAATTTCAACAAAGTAACCTATGTCTTTTAAATAGGACCTAAACCAGTTGAGACCTACTCCAGATAATCCCACCCAGTTTTCAAGCCTTTTTAAAAGTACTCTGTGGTCGACAATATCAAAGGCAGCATTGAGGTTTAGCAATACCATAACTGTTATTTTTTCCAGATTGTTTGTATAAATCAGTATCATTTAAAAGTTTGATAAGTGCTGTCTCAGTGCTATGATGTTGGAGGAAGGCAGACTGTAAATCATCAAGGCAGCCATTGGAGTTGTAGGAAGACAGCTTTTTCAGTACTCTCACCTATAAAAGGAAGATTTGAAATAGGTCTATAGTTATTAAGTACTGTAACAGCAAAGGAACAAAAATCACCAAATGACACCTGTTTACATTGAAAAGTATCCCGTAATAAAACTGTTACACCACCACCTCTTCTGTTAGATCGAGAAACATTTAAGAAAGTAAAATTGATTGGCACAGTGTCCACAACAACGGCTACACTACAATTATTATCTAACTATGATTCAATTAAAAGCATGTAATAAAGCTGATAAACTGTGATAAGATCAATTACTATTTTTTTTTTGCAAGCAATCTAACATTGAAGGCAGCTAACTTTATAGAATTTCCTTGTGGAGCATACATCAAATTGGATAAGTTAGCTGCAGGAACAGAATTCTGTTTTTTCTGTTGCCAACTAAAACTGGAATTGAAAAAACAGGTACAAAAAGAATAAGAACTTCTAGGTTCAAAGAGTCAGCAGAAGGTAATTACAGAGGTCTAATACTGATTAAAACAAAAATTAAATAATGTAGTGGAACAGAACTGTTAATACAGTAATCCCTCCTCCATCGTGGGGGTTGCGTTCCAGAGCCACCCACGAAATAAGAAAATCCGCGAAGTAAAAACCATATGTTTATATGGTTATTTTTATATTGTCATGCTTGGGTCACAGATTTGCGCAGAAACACAGGAGGTTGTAGAGAGACAGGAACGTTATTCAAACACTGCAAACAAACATTTGTCTCTTTTTCAAAAGTTTAAACTGTGCTCCATGACAAGACAGAGATGACAGTTCTGTCTCACAATTAAAAGAATGCAAACATATCTTCCTCTTCAAAGGAGTGCGCGTCACGAGCACAGACTGTCAGAAAGAGAGAGTGAAAAGCAAACAGATCAATAGGGCTGTTTGGCTTTGAAGTATGCGAAGCACCGGCGGTACAAAGCTGTTGAAGGCGGCAGCTCACACCCCCTCCGTCAGGAGCAGAGAGAGAGAGACAGAGAAAAACAAACAAGCAAAAATCAATACGTGCCCTTCGAGCTTTTAAGTATGCGAAGCACCGTGCAGCATGTTGCTTCACGAAGCAGCTGCACAGAAGGTAGCAACGTGAAGATAATCTTTCAGCATTTTTAGACGAGCGTCCGTATTGTCTAGGTGTGCGAACAGCCCCCCTGCTCAATCCCCCTATGTCAGGATCAGAGGAAGTCAGCACAAGAGAGAGAGAGAGAAAAGTAAGTTGGGTAGCTTCTCAGCCATCTGCCAATAGCGTCCCGTGTATGAAATCAACTGGGCAAACCAACTGAGGAAGCATGTACCAGAAATTAAAAGACCCATTGTCCTCAGAAATCCGCGAACCAGCAAAAAATCCATGATATATATTTAAATATGCTTACATATAAAATCCGCGATAGAGTGAAGCCGCGAAAGGTGAAGCACGATACAGCGAGGGATTACTGTAATAGGTAGTCATGCATTTGCATTGTTAACGACATAGTGTAAAATGTTATTTAACAGCATATACAAGCCTAATCTGCTAGGATGAACCCCGTTATTTATTAAAAAAAGAGGTGTTTTCCCAAAAAAGATTAAAATTTCTAATAAAATCAAATTTCATCATTTTGTCTCAAAAGCCATTCATGCAAACTAAGCAGCCTACTAAAACGACCACACCCATGATGTAACGTGGGAATGGGACCCAAAATGAAAACACATTTATCACTCATTTTCAGAAATTCAACAAGTGACGTAAAGGCATTTTGAGATTATGGGTTTTTGGTTTTTCTATTATGGGAGATTTTTTTTACCCCTATACATTGAAATGTCCTTTCTTAGTGGATGCCTACTGCCCTAGGTGTTTTTAGCTAAATGGGAAATAGTGTTTTGTTGATGAGTGAGTGAGTGAGTGAGTGAGTGAGTGAGTCAATCAAATAGCATTTATATATGTGCTACTCAACATAATAGCTTTGAAGTGTATAACAATATTTATATATTCTATATGTTTAAATAATCTTCCCACACATGAAATATATTTAAAGTACTTGAAATATAATTTGATATACATGTATGTTGAAGTGTCTCTGGTTTTCTCCCACAATCCAAAGACATAAAAGTTAAGTGAATTGGTGTTGCTAATTTGGCTCATGTTTGTGCGTGTGTGTGTGTGTGTGTGTTCATCCTGCAATGGACCGTTGCCCTCTCCAGGGATTGTTCTTACTTTGCACCCTATGCTTGCTGGGATAGTCTCCAGCTGTCCCAGGACTCTGCTCAGGATCTGTGGGTTTGGAAATTGAATGGATGAATAGATATGTAAAACTAGCTTATGTTCAAAATATTTCTTTTGTATATTAAAATAATTTGAAGAATGTTTGAATTAACTTTGAAATACAAAAGAGCATAAAGTTCTTCCATGATATATTTTATAACACTTTATAAATTGCCAGTATTATCTTAGGCAAAATATGAAGATGTTATGTCATCTCTTTTATATTCATCAATTAAATTTACTAATGACAGAAAATATTAAATCTTCAGCACAGTGGAGAAATGCAGGCGACCAAGTGAAGCCATGTGAAAAATTGATATTTCAACAAATCTGGTATCTTATTAGGGCAATGACCATGGAATGTCATATACTCTTATGACAAATATAATGTCAGAAACCTTTATATCTTTCACTTTTTACCATATTTGCCTGATGGAAATTAATTACCATTTTTGCTAGGGCTGATTGCCTTGTCACCAGCTTCTAACAACCATGACGTTTAGTTTGCTTGTTAGCCTTTCCGTTGGTAAGATTGAACTATGAAATTAGAACTGTTAACCCACTCAGTTATAAGAAAAACTATCTTTTGTTCACTTCATATAAATTAGAATTAAACCAACAATGTATGTTTTTAATGTATTACTTCTTGTTCATTGTCATGCTTAAAATTACGTCATTTTAGAAAACTACAGAAGTTACCATCAGTTAATTCATTTGAATATGAATAGGATTATTTTTTTTCTGGAAGAATAATTTTATCCTGGCAGCATAAGGAGCAAGGCAGGAATGTATACACATCTATTTCAAATTACTCTTGGCCAAATTAGAGTAAGAAAACAACCTAAAAGACACTTCCTTTGGATGTGGAGGGAAAAAACATTATGAGATGAAAATTATTTCAAATATAGAAAGACAATCAGGCTCCACACAGGCATTGACCTGGCTAAGTTGTGGTTTCTAGCACTCTGGAAATTGTTAAGCAGCATCTGAAAGCACTGTGGCAACTCAGCGTTAATAATATAAACAGCTATGAGAACAAATTAAATATAGACAACAATAGCAAAATCATGGTGCATAGTGTATGTGCAACTGGACATTTGTTGATTCTTTACATTACCTTGTAACAGTTTTTATTATATTTTAACTACAACTACATCTTGGGATATTTTGTGACTGATGTCACAGATTTTTACATGTATCTGCTTTAAAAACAGATTCTATTAACACTAGGGGGGTATTTTTCGTACGTGGATTAGTCGTTTAGCCGGATGCAATTGTTGACGATTTGGAGTGATCCTGGATCTGTCGGTTTTTCGAAACTCTTGCTGGAAGTGTTGTCATAGCAACACATCCTAATCCTCAAACCTGCTCCGAGCAGGTTTGTTCTACGTAAACAAGGATTAGCTCACACATGTAATCAGTGTCTGTGCATGGAATTCATTCAGTCATGGCTTCGCCATTCATGAATGAGCGACCAATTGATATTGGTGCGCAAATTATAAGACAATAATTTCATATAGAGAGGGGTTTGCGTGATCAGCAAGATCCTTTATTGCTCCTGGAGGAAATTCTTCTCGAAAGATACCGCTTTAGCCGAGGGGGAATATTGTACCTCAAAGATTTATTAGCACCTTATATTCGAAGTCAAACTAGGCGAAGTCGGGCTCTCACAACCACACAGACAGTATGCATTGCTTTGAGGTTTTTTACAAGCGGCATTTTTTTATATACTGTAGGCGATGCGGAAAATCTAACTAAAAGTGCAGTTTGCCAGGCAATTCATAAAGTCTGTTTGCCTCTGAAATATTTCCTTTGGGTTTTCATAGTGTTTCCTGGACACCTGCATGTGCAGACAATAAAAGAGGCGTTTCATGCCATTGCAGGTAGGTAATACACAGGCTAAAACACCCACAGTTCCATGAAGAATCTCAATCAGCCTAACATTCTCACTACCAGGATTTCCAAATGTGATTGGGGCACATGGGACTGATCAGAGTGGAGTTTGATCAAACATTTGGAAAATGTACCTCTCCTCCTGATGAATAATCAGACACAGTGTCTTCATCAAATATTTGACCTTCGTCAATATCTCGTTGGTCAGACACAGGTTCAAGGGATATGACATTCCCTGCAACTGACCCAACAAAAAAGAGGGCTATATGGAACATACCTATGGCACACACAGAGGACAAATATATGCAATGACCATCCTTTACCTGAAATGAAGTGACCACTGCATCCCGCCACTGGTTCTGAGGAGTACTTCCCCCTAGAATGCCCTCAGAAACAGGGCGATGGGCATTTTGCTGGAGAGCCAACTCTTCTGCAGGGGTTAGGTCTGGACCGCGTGGACCTCCAGCTGTTTTTTGCTTGTCTGCCTTCTTATTAGCTTTAAAATTAATATTTTTATATTATATGTGATTATTTATGTCAACAATTCTTTAAATAGTTATATACCAATATTTACCAGTTTGAAGTATATTCTTGTACTTCACTTTAACCTGTTCCCATGTTCTCCTTGTGCTCATGTTTGATCTGGAATTATGACATATTAAATAATAATCTGACACGTACAGTAGGAAATGAAACGCTGCATTCAGTAAGTACAATGCACACTACTTAGCGTTTAATTTGTCAGAGACTTTTTGCCAGCTGTCTTTTCTGGTCTGGGCTGCTTTTTCAGTGTTATCCCTTGTGCATATTAAATCTTGAAATTCTTCATGTCCTTCGAATAAAAGGTCTTGCGGCGCGTGTGTGAAAAAAAAATGCGCCCGTTCTTTCATCATTTTGTTACAGCCTATCAAAGACTTGCTGATCATGTTTTCTAGACTCAATATATATGGGCTTTTCAATCAGTGCGGGCATGCGCATTCATCTTGGATGATTAGATCCAGCTAGACTAATCTACTACACAGCTGCATTTGAAAAACTGACCTATCCCGGATGAGTGTCACCGGCATTAACTTATCCAAGATGAGGCACCTGATCGCGGATGATTTAAGTGACGTAAGGAAAATACCCCCCAGAACTAGCTACATGTTTTCTTAATACTAAAACCACTAAGGCTACACAAAGTGGTGTCTGAATCCTTTTGTTCCTAACAATAAGATATCAAAGACTTGTTTTTGCGTAAAAGTACATTTCTTGGCTCATGGCCTCTTGTTTGCATGCAGTTTCTATTAAACTTTTAGCATATATTTGCAAGAAAAAAAAATGTAGCAAACTTAAAACAGCATAAAACCATTTTAGTATTCATTCAAATATTCATTCAGGCAAAATATCATATTTGAATCAGCTGTAGAAAGATCTTAAATTGTATTACCATACTCTTTATTTATTTTAATTAAACATCTGTAAAAGGTTGGGTGATTACAAAAAGCATTAGCAGTCAACAGAAAGTATTGCTGACATCTTTGAGAATGGTGGCACTTTACAAAGATTTCCTTCTTATTAATGACTACAACTTTCAACTTGGCACTGCATTATTTGGCCAGTAGTGACAGGCACCCAAAGAGATGCTGTCACATGTGCGGCTTTCTCATTCAACATGGCATCCACCCTGACCATCTTGTTGTAATTGCTCCCATGTCAAGTCAAAAATAAACCGCATTCTGCATTCTTTTCTGCCCTTACAATATGAATGCGGATACAAAATATGGGAACAGCAACAGATCAGCTGCGTCTTCTTCATTGCACTGTGTACAGCATTGCCATCCGGTTTGTGCAAATACAGACAAAAATTTTCAAAATGTAGCAAAGAGTCAACTTCATATTGTGGTGTGAGTGTAGTTTGTCACTGTGTCTAGTTTTTTTTTTCTGTATTCACCAATGCTGGTGGTGGGATGCATGGTGATGCTCAGAAGGGTTCGTTTTGTGTGTTGTCTTTTTCGTCTCATTCTGTTCACTGTAGTGAGGTTTTTTTTTCACTCAGCTTGATTACTATGGAAAGCTAAATACAAAAATTCTCAACAGTGACATTTCTCCATTTGCTGATGAAAGATTTAGCAAGTCACTTCACCACAGTCTCTTGACAGTTATTCTCCTGGTGATTGCGTGGAATCTTTCCTCAAATATAGAACATCATTTGTGTCTCTGCATTTTCATGTTACACAAGCAAAGAAAACTGGCAAGGCAACAGGGTATTCTAGCTTTTGCATACATTGTCTGGTATGGAGTATCAGTGCAACCATTGTAAGCAGGCCACTTTCCAGCACAGTGCTCTGTGCTTGAGGCCTGCTGTACCCAATGTGTGCCATTGCACACCTTTTTCTTTCTTCCTATGCAAATCAATACGTGCTCATGGTTTTGGCTTGAGATCTTTTTGTGAAGAGTAACTGTGCACACAACTCCGTATCAAATCCAATGTCCTTCCCTGGTGCTCACTCAGGTTCAGGCTTGTAATTAGATGACACATTGTTCTCTAATTCTAAATACATATAAAATACAATACAATACAATTTATTTTTGGATAGCCCAAAATCACATAAGAAGTGCTGCAATGGACTTTAACAGGATCTGCCTCTTGACAGTCCCCAGCCTTGACTCTCTAAGAAGACAAGGAAAAACTCCCAAAAGAAAACCCTAGTAGGGGGAAAAAAATGGAAGAAACCTTGGGGAAGGCAGTTCAAAGAGAGACCCCTTTCCAGGTAGATTGGGTGTGCAGTGGGTGTTAAAAAGAAGGGGGTCAATACAGTATAAAACACAGAACAAAACACAAGCAATCCTCAATACAGTATAACAGTAAAAGAAAAATATTACAAGTACAGAGCAGAATTTAACAGTAGATGATATCACATAATATGATTTGTATAGAGTCCTGGAGACCTCATCCATCAAGCTGCCTCCCCCAATTCCATTCCAAGGCTAGGATAGCACTGGGCCAGCCAATCCGATGAAAGGGCCCCACTACCCAATGATTAGATTATTAAAGTCCGCAAGGAACATGCTTTGCAACATCTCCAAAGCCTCCTTGGCATTTAATATGTTTGAACAACTAAAACAGCTTATCATCGTATATACTTGTTACTTAAAGTTGTGTGAAAAAATTATAATACAGAGTTGGAACTGGAACATTTCCAGTTTTCTGATTGTATGATTTTTTTTTTTATGTACTGAAACAACACCAGTGTTTATAAGTGTTTTTTTTTCTGTGAATATTGTGTAGTGGTCTGGAAGAATAAAAGACAGCAATTGATATTTGGTTAGCAAAATACAATAAGCACCTAGATTGGATTTTTTTTGAGGTGAAAAGATTAAACAAATATGGTCAGGTTTCTCCTGGTGGAGACAAAAGAGAGATTGACACTTGGGTATTGATGTTTAATAACATTGCTTGTAGCATTACTTGGGGGTCTTTCAAGTTACAAAAATATAACTAATCACATTAGTTGAATTTTAGAGGTGCAATTACATGGGCAATTGTACGGCAGCTATTTAGGGAAAGCCAAGAAAGGACAAGAGCATGATATGCACACTGATAAAATTAATAAAGATTTGAAAACACAATACCAACTGGTTTCAACTGTGGCACGTCCATTGTTAAAGGGTAATCATAAAATAGTTACTGATGGTGAGATATGCTGAATAAAATTAGATCATCCTCTGTTCAGTATTTTTTCTGAAACAGCTAATTACAATACAGGGTTGATGTAAGTCAGAGCCTTTGCCTGCTTCATATGGTACAAGTTAAGAAACAAACATGGAATAGATTAAAGCTTATATGATAACTTTTAAACCAATCAATAAAAAATATTTTACATTTACTTATTTGGCTGATGCCTTTATCCAAGGCAACTTACGACATTTATGATATAATTGATTACATTTCTTTTGGTTTTCCATTTGGAGCACAAGCACAGGAGCACTTGGTTATGGTAGTGAAAGTAGTATGACTGGTCATTTATTTGAACCCACAACCTCAGGGTCTGAAGTCCAAAGCCACTCCACTGCCTCACTTTTAGCCATTTGCCTACCACATTAAATGTCTGCCATAGCATTCTGTATAAGCAAAGTTTATTTAAGCTATAAACTTGCTTTCACTTGTGTTTTAGATTTACCTAAAATTGTATATATTTTTTTGTTTATTTCACTACTGTGTTCCATTTCACCAGACAATATGCAAGTTTTAACTTTTTATCAAAGCAGGATTAGCACCTACTTTTATTCAGGAATTAACATTATGATAAAGAAGTAATTTTACAATTCATCCTTTGAAAGTTGGGTCCCATAAGGTTTTCAACATTTATGGTATAATAAATTAGTCTTGCTGTTTGACAGATTTACACATTTAATGACTTTGAACCCCTTCACTTGTTGGCTGAATTATTAGGTGAGATATGGTGGAGACATTAAATTTTTATGAGACTTCATGTTTACAGTACAAGTACACTACTTCAAGGATTTGTTCTTTAAGAAAGTACAGCTGTATCCTGACAATTGAGATAATGCACTAATGGAGCTTGTATGGATGTAGCATCAATAAAATTAATTATGCATCACATAATTTCCCCCTATTACACTGACTAAATAAATCTTCACACACTCATCCATTCATCTTTTTTCCTGCTTATCTTCCATCATTACCATAAATTTGACTTTATATGTGTGGGAGAAATCAAATCCAGTCCCACACTTAAGTAGCATCGGTACATGGGGTTCAAGTAGGGCGCTCTTCATTTGTCTATTAAAGTGAACAAGACTGTTCTGTTATTATTTTGCAGATTAGGAAAATCGATAGCATAAATTTTACAGATTTTAATTAAACAATGAAAGCCTGTATAGCATGTGACATAATTCTTTGCCTTGAGTTACACAAGAGGACAACTTTTGTTGTTTTATATTGTCCTCTCCTCTGCTATAAACTGGCCAAGTCATTTATTAGAGCATATGCAAACTTGATTAAAATCTCTGTCACTATTGCTTAAAAAAAGATATGTGTGTTTATGTATGTCTTTATGTTTCCACTTTAAATTGGTAAATCTGAGTAAGCCTGTTCTCAATAAAGAGTACTAATAAAGAGTACTACTGAAAGGTAACACATGTTGCATATTAAACAGTAAAACCTAGGGAATTTCACTTTACACTATATTTGTTTTAAAATTTTCAGAAATAGTCAATGTATTACCTTTAAAACCCTGAAGGCTATAAGGATTACTGTATATGACTTTTAAAATATAATCATTTTTACTGATCTGTTATTTTCAATACTAAATATATGGGGGATATTTTTCATACGTGGATTACTCGTTTAGCCGGATGTAATTGTTGACGATTTGGCGTGATCCTGGATCTGTTGGTTTTTCGAAACTCTTGCTGGATGTGTTGTCATAGCAACACATCCAAATCCTCAAACCTACTCGGAGCAGGTTTGTTCTATATAAACTAGGATTAGCTTACACACTTAATCAGTGTCCGTGCATGGAATTCATTCAGTCATGGCTTCACTGTTCAATTGATATCGGTGCACAAATTATAAGAAGAGAATTTCATATAGAGAGGGTATTGCACGATCGGCAAGATCCTTTACTGCTCCTGGAGGAAATTCTTTTCGAAAGATACCGTTTTAGCCGAGGGGGAATATTGTACCTCAAAGATTTATTTGCACCTTATGTTCGAAGTCAAACTAGGCGAAGTCGGGCTCTCAAAACCACAGACAGTATGCATTGCTTTGAGGTTTTTTGCAAGCGGCATTTTTTTTTTATATACTGTAGGCGATGCGGAAAATCTATCTAAAAGTGCAGTTTGCCAGGCAATTTGTAAAGTCTGTTTGGCTCTGAAATATTTCCTTCGGGTTTTCATAGTGTTTCCTGGACACCTGCGTGTGCAGACAATAAAAGAGGCGTTTCATGCCATTGCAGGTAGGCAACACACAGGCAAAAACACCCACAAGTTCCATGAAGAATCTCACAATCAGCCTAACATTCTCATTACCCAGGATTTCCAAATGTGATTGGGGCACTGGATTGTACGCAGATCCGAATAATCAGACACAGTGTCTTCATCAAATATTTGACCTTCATCAATATCTCGTTGGTCAGACACAGGTTCTAGGGATATGACATTCCCTGCAACTGACCCAACAAAAAAGAGGGCTATATGGAACATACCTATGGCACACATCGAGGACAAATATATGCAATGACCATCCTTTACCTGAAATGAAGTGACCACTGCATCCTGCCTCTGGTCCTGAGGAGGAGCTTTGCCCTGTAATGCCCTCAGAAACAGGGCGATGGGCATTTTGCTGGAGAGCCAACTCTTCTGCAGGGGTTAGGTCTGGACCGCGTGGACCTCCACCTGTTTTTTGCTTGTCTGCCTTCTTATTAGCTTTAGAATTAATGTTTTTTATCTATATAAATAAAATTCTTTGCGTGTTTGAAACGGAAATGACGTATGACCATGGAACATATTATAATATAGGAACTTATTATTTGTGTGAGAGTTATTATACTGATATTGAAAAGAAGAAAAAAAGACTGTTTAAATATGGAGCGGGGAAGGTGAATGTAAAGAAGAAGCCAGCAGTAAAGCAAGTGAGACTCCGTAATAAGGACAGTTAGGTGCACGGAGAAGGAGTGCCGGCTAACCTAGAAGGACCTTCGGAGCACAGCTTTACTTTGCTTTTATGGTGCGGGCGTCGGCCATGGATGGACGCTAATGCCAAGACACCTGGGTGAGACGGACTTCTTCCTTCAACAAAGGAATCATCGCCAGGCCAGTGAGATCGCTTCTATTACATTTAAATTCAGTATACGGGTCAGCGGAACGTATCTGACTTGATCACTGGATTCATTTCAGATTTCCCAGGCCATGTGAATTTAGACTTTAAAACAAAGTTAATATAAAAGAGACTGGGGAACGTGTGGGGATTGTGTGTGTGTGTCTAATTTATATTTGTATATAGATGTAATATAGGTTTAAGTACTGTGAATATATTTGTGCTGTTTGTAAATAGGGTAATTTTCCGTTTCTTTTCCTTGCTTGCTTTCTTTCTTTGCTGTTTCACCGTTTTCTGGGGAGTATATTATAGAGTGTTTAAGAGGGTGGCATATTAATTAGGGTTTGTGTAGTTATTATAGATTTGACAAGGATTTAAAGGATGTTTATTTTGTTTGATTTATAATACATTCTTTTTTGATTGTTTAAAGAATTGTTTGGGTGATTATTTCCTTTGTATAAATTTATAAAAGACAACTCCAGATGAGGATATCAAATTGGGGCTAAGGTTCGGTTGGGTTCCGTACTTAATAGAATTAATTTTCCTAAGTGTATGAGATTTTTGTGTGTGCTGGGCTCCTCATTCAACTTAAGAGGAACGCGCTACACCTTGATAGTAAGAGAGATGAAGAAAACAGCTCTGCGTCTTTCTACTTTTTAACTGCGCCAAGCTGTAAACAATGTGAAGACGAGACGAGACAAAAGTGGACGCTGGGAGGCACGGAGTGTCAGGCTTTTCCTCCGGGTCAACAGCTTTGCAGTTTCAGGCAGCGTCCTCTCTTCTTGCACTGTTTGTCACACTTCAAATGCCCCGTCGGCTCCTGGGACAGTGGAAATCTTTGTGAATAAGTGTAATTGGCGCAATCGAACCGGGACTTTCTTGGTAAATTGCGGTGCACGGCTACTTACTGTCCCTTAAGATGACAGCGCTCAGGCGCTCTAACATCACCCCTCCCCCCGATCTTACTTAGAGAGTCAGATGGGGGGGGGGGGTGATGTTAGAGCGGGTGAGGTCATTCAGTGCTACAGGAACAACGCACGTTGATCTTTTTTCTTCTTTCAGTACATGTGCCTTCCCTGTTTATTTATATATCTCTGCCTGTCTGTCTCCCTATTATAACGCAGTGCTCGTCTGTCTGTGTGTTATGGATCTTAAAAATAACAGTTATAAGGACAGTTGTTCCTGTTAATTGCAGTCTCAATTGTTAAAAAAATATTTTAAAAGGAGCATCCCACATGAAAATATAACGATCTCATTAACCGACAGTGCTTACCAATTTATAAATTTTATGTCCGTTTGAAGTTAAAAAGAAAAAAAAAAAAGCAACATTTCATTCCTAGCGGGGAATCGAACTCAGGTCTGAGAGGCAGCAGAGCTGCTGTGCTCTAAGAGGCAAATCTTAACGCACTACGCCACAGAGGCTGTTGTATTGTCCTTGAAGCTTTTGTGAAACTGTTTATTTGATCTTTGGAACTCGGGCTTTACACATTCTATAGTTTATGCCTACTACATTTTGTAACATTTATTACTAAAATATGACAAAGTTTCTGATTTAACAATGTGTTTACACAGATTACTTTAGAATAATGATCTCTTATTTCCACTGTAAAACTCCACTTCACTCCCACATAATCAATCAAGGCGTGAGCTGGGAAAACTTCGCTCACGTTCTAAGTCGGTGGGGGGATGGAATAGCCGGCTGCTGGCAGCTTGTCTTTTATCAGCACATTTAGAGGACAAAGGATGCTGGCGGAGAGGTGTGAACGGATTTAAGAAGCGATTTAAGGTGGGCCGGATATACGAGTTTTTTCGTAGGCTCTGGTAATTCTAGTGTTAAGCAGAGGGAAAAAATGAACATTTGCAAAATCCGTAACGCCGCTTTCAGTAAGTACAATGCACACGCGTTTAATTTGTGAGCCACTTTTTGCCAGCCGTCTTTTCTGGTTTGGGCTTGTTTTGCAGTGTTACCGCTTGTGCATATTAAATCTTGAAATCCTTCGAGTAACTAATTAACTAACTAACACCCACCCACCCAGCTTGTGAGAAAAAAATGTGTCCGTTCTTTCATTATTTTGTTGCAGCCTATCAAAGACTTGCTGATCATGTTTTCTAGACTCAATATACAGTGGAACCTCGGTTCACAACCATAATTCGTTCCAAACCTCTGGTCGTAAACCGATTTGGTCGTGAACCGAAGCAATTTTCCCCATAGGATTGCATGTAAATACAATTAATCCATTCCAGACCATACGAACTGTATGTAAATATATTTTTTTAAAGATTTTTAAGCACAAATATAGTTAATTATTACACCATAGAATGCACAGTGTAATAGTAAAAACATTGAATAACACTGACATAAACACCCACCCTCCCCAGCCACCCCCCCCCTCTCTCTCAGCAGCACGGCGAGCCTCCCCAGCCTCCCCCCCCTCTCTCTCTCTCTCTCTCAGCAGCACGTGAGCCTCCCCAGCCCCCCCTCCCTCTCTCTCTCAGTAGCACGCGAGCCTCCCCAGCCCCCCCCTCTCTCTCTCTCAGTAGCACGCGAGCCTCCCCAGCCCCCCCCTCTCTCTCTCTCTCAGCAGCACGTGAGCCTCCCCAGCCCCCCCTCTGTCTCTCAGCAGCACGCGAGCCTCCCCAGCCCCCCCAGCCCCCCCCCTCTCTCTGTCTCTCTCTCTCAGCAGCACGGGGGCCTCCCCAGCCCCCTCTCTCTCTCTCTCTTAGCAGCATGTGAGCCCCCTCCCCCTCTGTCTCTCAGAAGCACGGGAGCCCTCTCTGTCTCTGTAACATTGCAGCAGTAGTATAAACATTTTTTTTTAAAATGAGTTTTAAGCACAGGGGAAAAAAAGGAACATTTTAACAAATCCGAACTTTATTTAAAAGCCAACCAAGATAGTAACATTGCAGGAGTTCACCATTTTTAAATCAGGCAACTGACAGTAGTGGAGTCAGGCACAGAGAAGGTCAGCTGCTGAGAAAGCGTCTCGACTGTTGCAGGGCGGTGAAGCAGGTGAGACGCTAATGAAAGAGGCACAGGGCTTATTGTTTTTTAAAGACTACTTCCTTCATTGTGTTTTAACCTCAGTTTTAAAGGATTGCGCGGCTCTCTCAGTCGCGCTGCCTGTGTGTGCATGGCTCTCTCTCTTGGGCTGCCTGTATGTGCCTCTGTCTCTCTCTGGCGCTGCCTCTGTGTGAACCAAGGATCCACTGAGGTTGACTAATGAAAAGTCAACGTGGCTCAGAGGTCCATTTTTTCTGAGGCACGCGTCCGAGGTGGTGGGCGTGGCTCTGCGAGTTGTCGTCGTATCCAATGGTCATAGAGTTGGTGGGCATGGCTCCTTCCTACTTGTCGGCGGCTTAGTGAATCCACGCCCCTTCCTGCGTGCTTTCAAGGGTGTCTTGTTTTGGTGTGCGTGCTTTCATGGGTGTCTTCCCCTTTGTGAATTATATATATAGATTCTTTATGTCAACAATTCTTTAAATAGTTATATGCCAATATTTACCAGTTTGAAGTATATTCTTGTACTTCACTTTAACCTGTTCCTATGTTCTCCTTGTGCTCACGTTTGATCTGGAATTATGACATATTAAATAATAATTAATCTGACACACAGGAAATGAAACGCTGCTTTCAGTAAGTACAATGCACACGCATTTAATTTGTCGGCCACTTTTTGCCAGCCGTCTTTTCTAATTTGAGCTGCTTTTGCAGTGTTACCCCTTATGCATATTAAATATTGAAATTCTTCATGTCCTTCGAATGAAAGGTCTTGTTCCGCTTGTGTGAAAAAAAAATGCGCCCGTTCTTTCGTCATTTTGTTACAGCCTATTAAAGACTTGCTGATCATGTTTTCTAGACTCAAAATATATGGGCTTTTCACTCAGCGCGGGTGCGCGCATTCATCTCGGATGATTAGATCCAGCTAGACTAATCTACTACACGGTTGCGATTGAAAAACCGACTTATCCCGGATGAGTTTCACTGGCATTAACTCATCCAAGATGAGGCATCTGATCTCGGATGATTTAAGCGACGTATGGAAAATACCCCCATGGTGTTTAGAGCTAGGTCTTTGGTAATCTGTTGTCCCCTCTTAGACATAGAGATAAGAGATCTAGTTGGAGTGGTAAACCTAGGTTCTCATTATATACCACTTGCCTAATTGCCATTCCTATATATTGTGCCTAGGCTCAGCAGTCTTCTGATACTACAGATATTCTATATATGGTCCTCATTAGCCAGAAGTCACCTTTGCAAACTTATATTTAAGGTGTAGTGGTTCTCCAAAGATGATCATAATTAGGCTTATCCACTCTCCTATTAATTAAGTTTAAATTGGGCAGCCACTCCAAAATCCCTCCAAGGGTGACAGACTAGTACTATTTGATCTAAATCTGCCTATTAAGTTTCTGCTTTTGGTTGTATGCTTTTATTTTAATTAATCCTATCAGTAGAATGTTACATTGCTGCTCTTCTCCAGATGTCTATTACCACATACTGTCTTGAGCCCCACATTGGGTACCAACTGGCTAGACTTGGGGTGGGGGAAACTTAGGTTATCTGTCTCTGTTTTGTAGGGATAAGGGTAAGAGATAAGGAGTCAATGGTGGCTAATAGGGCAATTACTTTTCACAATATAATTCCAAATGTCCAAATTTTGTATTCAATATTGAGCCCTTCCCATGGGCTCACCACCTATGGGAGGAGCCAAGGAGGTCGGGTGCAGTGTGAGTTGGGTAGTGGCCGAAGGCGGGGACCTTGGCGGTCTGATCCTCGGCTACAGAAGCTGGCTCTTGGGACGTGGAATGTCATCTCTCTGAAGGGGAAGGAGCCTGAGCTAGTGCGCGAGGTCGAGAGGTTCCGGCTAGATATAGTCGGGCTGACCTCGACGCACAGCTTGGACTCTGGAACCAATCTCCTTGAGAGGGGCTGGACTCCCTACCACTCTGGTGTTGCCCCTGGTGAGAGGTGCCGAGCGGGTGTGGGCATACTTATTGCCTCCCGACTTGGAGCCTATACATTGGGGTTTACCCCGGTGGACGAGAGGGTAGCCTCCCTCCGCCTTCGGGTGGGGGGACGGGTCCTAACTGTTGTTTGTGCATATGCAACGAACAGCAGTTCGGAGTACCCACCCTTTTTGGAGTCCCTGGAGGGGGTGCTGGAGGGCACACCTTCTGGGGACTCCCTCGTACTGCTGGGAGACTTCAATGCTCACGTGGGCAATGACAGTGAGAGCTGGAAGGGCGTGATTGGGAGGAATGGCCCCCCGATCTGAACCCGAGTGGTGTTTTGTTATTGGACTTCTGTGCTCGTCACGGATTGTCCATAACGAACACCATGTTCAAGCATAGGGGTGTTCATATGTGCACTTGGCACCAGGACACCCTAGGCCTCAGTTTGATGATCGACTTTGTGGTCGTGTCGTCGGACTTGCGGCCACACGTCTTGGACACTCAGGTGAAGAGAGGGGCGGAGCTGTCAACTGATCACCACCTGGTGGTGAGTTGGCTCCGATGGTGGAGGAGGATGCCGGTCAGGCCTGGTAGGCCCAAACGTGTTGTGAGGGTCTGCTGGGAAAGTCTGGCAGAGCCCCCTGTCAGAAGTAGCTTCAACTCCCACCTCCGGCAGAACTTCGACCATGTCCCAAGGGAGGTGGGGGACATTGAGTCCGAATGGGCCATGTTCCGTGCCTCTATTGTTGAGGCGGCTGACCGGAGCTGTGGCCGTAAGATAGTCGGTGCCTGTCGTGGCGACAATCCCCGAACCCGTTGGTGGACACCAGCGGTGAAGGATGCCGTCAAGCTGAAGAAGGAGTCCTACCAGTCCCTTTTGTCCTGTGGGACTCTGGAGGCAGCTGATAGGTACCGGCAGGCCAAGCGGAATGCGGCTTCAGTGGTTGCTGAGGCAAAAACTTGGGCATGGGAGGAGTTTGGGGAGGCCATGGAGTACGACTTTCGGACGGCTTCGAGGAGATTCTGGTCCACTGTCCGGCGTCTCAGGAGGGGGAAGCAGTGCAGTGTCAACACTGTGTATGGTGGGGATGGTGCGCTGCTGACCTCGACTCGGGACGTTGTGCGTCGGTGGGGGGAGTACTTCGAAGACCTCCTCAATCCCACTAACATGCCTTCCAATGAGGAAGCAGAGCCTGGGGACTCGGAGGTGGGCTCCCCCATCTCTGGGACTGAGGTCACCGTGGTGGTCAAAAAACTCCTTGGTGGCAGGGCCCCGGGGGTGGATGAGATACGCCCGGAGTTCCTCAAGGCTCTGGATGTTGTAGGGCTGTCTTGGTTGACACGTCTCTGCAACATCGCATGGATATCAGGGACAGTGCCTCTGGATTGGCAGACTGGGGTGGTGGTCCCCCTCTTTAAAAAGGAGGACCGGAGGGTGTGTTCCAACTACAGAGGGATCACACTCCTCAGCCTCCCTGAAAAAGTCTATTCGGGGGTTCTGGAGACGAGGGTCAGTCAGATAGTCGAACCTCGTATTCAGGAGGAACAGTGTGGTTTTCGTCCTGGTTGCGGAACAGTGGACCAGCTCTACACCCTTAGCAGGGTCCTGGAGGGTGCATGGGAGTTCGCCCAACCAGTCTACATGTGTTTTGTGGACTTGGAAAAGGTGTTCGACCGTGTCCCTCGGGGAATCCTGTGGAGGGTGCTCCGAGAGTATGGGGTACCGGACCCCCTGATAAGAGCTGTTCTTTCCCTGTACGATCGGTGTCAGAGCTTGGTCCGCATTGCCAGAAGTAAGTCGAACCCGTTTCCAGTGAGAGTTGGACTCCGCCAGGGCTGCCCTTTGTCACCGATTCTGTTCATAACTTTTATGGACAGAATTTCTAGGCGCAGCCAGGGTGTTGAGGGGGTCCGGTTTGGTGGACCCAGGATTGGGTCACTGCTTTTTGCAGATGGTGTTGTCCTGTTTGCTTCATCAGGCCGTGATCTTCAGCTCTCTCTGGATTGGTTCGCAACTGAGTGTGAAGCGGCTGGGATGGGAATCAGCACCTCCAAATCCGAGACCATGGTCCTCAGCCGGAAAAGGGTGGAGTGCCCTCTCAGGGTTGGGAGCGAGATCCTGCACAAATGGAGGAGTTCAAGTATCTCGGGGTCTTGTTCACGAGTGAGGGAAGAATGGAGCGTGAGATCGACAGGTGGATTGGTGCGGCGTCCACAGTGATGCGGGCTCTGCATCGGTCTGTCGTGGTGAAAAAGGAGCTGAGCCATAAGGCAAAGCTCTCAATTTACCAATCGATCTATGTTCCTACCCTCACCTATGGTCATGAGCTATGGGTAGTGACCGAAAGAACGAGATCGCGAATGCAAGCGGCTGAAATGAGTTTTCTCCGCAGGGTGTCTGGGCTCTCCCTTAAAGATAGGGTGAGAAGCTCAGTCATCCGGGAGGGGCTCAGAGTAGAGCCGCTGCTCCTCCGCATCGAGAGGAGTCAGATGAGGTGGCTCGGGCATCTGATCAGGATGCCTCCTGGACGCCTCCCTGGTGAGGTGTTCTGGGCACCTCCAACCAGGAGGAGGCCCCGGGGACCCAGGAAACGCTGGAGGGACTGTGTCTCCCGGCTGGCCTGGGAACGCCTTGGGATTCCCCTGGAAGAGCTAAAAGAAGTGGCCGGGGAGAGGGAAGTCTGGGCATCTCTGCTCAAGCTGCTGCCCCCGCGACCCGACCTCGGATAAGTGGAAGAGGATGGATGGATGGATAATTCCAAATGTCTATACCTGCATATGGTGTCGGGTCTGTTTGTCAATGCATATCCTTGGAAGACTGTGAATAGGGACACAGATGTCAAATGATAGGACCAAGGACCAATGGATTAATTGCTCTAAAAGTACAAGTGCCAAAAATTAGATTTCACTGGGCAAGCAGTTGACAAAAATACATATCTTCATAAAACAGTTCAGTGCACTTACTGTATAATCCAGTGAACAATAAATAGTGATTACAATAGTGTTTTTAACAACTTACACAAAATAGAAAACGAAAAAAGCTCAGAAAGCAGAATAATTTAAGAATCCAGTTCAGACTGATGATTGTAAGCTTTTCTCTTATTCATTTAAGCACATTCATTTAAACTACAATGAAAGAAAATAACAGGAGTATACATGAAATACAAAAAGAAAGCTAACATCTTCCTAATCTATTAGACAGCCTTTTTGTCAAGACTAGAGGTAAAAGGTTAGGATTATTATGTTGATTACACTGGTATGCAGGGTGAACCATATGCACCTAAAAATCACCAAAACAAAAGAGTTGTTGGTGGACTTTTGGCATGCAAAACAGCCTCTGAAACCAGTTACTATTGAGGGGGAAGATATGGAAGTGGTGCAGAAATACAAGTACTTTGGGGTTCACATAAATAACAAACTTGAGTGGTCTGATAACACAGTGATGCTGTACAACCAGGGATAGAGCAGACTGCACTTCCTTAAGGTGACTCATGTCTTTTGATATATGCGGCCAGCTGTGGAAGCAACTTGAATTCAACAGAAGCAAAATGACTGAACAAACATCTCAGGAAAGCCTGTTCCATCACATGGCTAACTCTGGACATACTGGAAGCTGTTCTGGAAAAGAGATTGCTGACAAAATTGGATACCATTTACTTTTTTCAGTTTTTGATAACCTAAGTTTTAAATTTAAACTTCTGGCTGTTTGTTGCTTACCTTTATGCAATTTTAGGTCATTCATTACATTTCATCTGATTAAATTTGAAGAAAAACTGAGGTGTTCTAAAACTTTTGACAAGTACTGTAAAGGTTTATGAAAAAAACATTATTGTACCGAAAAAAGGGCATACATTTTTTAAATCAATTATTTGGACTTGAATAATATAAATTACACATGTAATTGTTTTAAATGTGATTATTACCTACAAAAAGTAGCTACTTGGTCATTATTTCCTCTTATAATCCTGTGAAAGTGTTTTGACGGTAGAATGACCAATACAAGTCTTTTAGCATAGACTTTACCCCTCTATAAAATTTGTAAAACCAGTACCTTTTGCTGGCTTAATAAGGGAAGGGTGTTTATTTTTTTTTTACCATTGCTTAGTTGTTTCTTGGTCAAGACAATTTGTGGATTCACTAAACCTTACATATTTCTGTAAATATCCATCTAAACAGCAATTTTCTTTTTAAAAACAACAACATTAAGAATAAGGAAGATTGTCATTTTTCAGCTCAAAATGTATGTCAAATAATATTTGAATATGACATAAATGTAACTTTTTTTTACATTATCAACATTTTTTGAAAACAACATTTTTTGCTTATTCTGATATCTCACAAAAATGGTTCAGAAATGAATTCAGCACATCTAAACATGACTTTTTGCATGGATATTGGTGCAGTTCCATGTTATTATTTATTTTAATTAGAAACGTTTTTTAATTTATTATTGTGTTGTATTTAATTATGTTTCCTGCCACCATTTTGTTTTCTTGGGTGACAGCATTTTGCAGTGTTGTGGCAAAGGTCCAGAGTTTTCTTTTTTGACTTTAATTTGTGCTCTTGAGTTTTAGTTTTGACAATCATTTAGGTGTGCAGGTGCTTTTATTTGCAAACAAACAAGGGTTTAATATCCCAATGTGTACATTCAGTGCCATATTTCTTCTTAAAAAATATTCCAGAATAGAAACAACTAAACAGTGAACATTGTGGAGGTTAGAGTCCAAAAACAAATAATAAATATTCAGTTAAAATCAGGGGTAAAACAAATCTTTTTATTGGGGTTTTAATAAAAACACAATCCAACACATGGCGCCCCTCTCTAAAAATGACTGTGCCTGTCAAGAAGACATCTCCTTATACCGCACAGTCCCTTTTGGGATAAGCAGAGGAGATATCAACCATTAAATCCTGGCTCAGGTCCCCTGCCACCAGTTCTTCCGCGGTCTACAGAGTGCCGTGCCAAGCCTTGCTCCTACTCCCGAAATTGTTCCCTTGACATCTGCAGAAACCTTCATGAGCATATGGTAGGTCCAACTTTTCAAAGAGTTCAACTAGAGTGTCCTTTACCCCTCAAGCACTGGACAAGACTCTGCCTTTGCGGCCATTCCTCACTGTCTGCCTTCACTCCTACAGCACCGGTTCCTCTGCATTCCTGCCCTTTCTTACTTTCAGTTTCATTTTTAACCTCCTATCTTTCACTTCCTTTCCTTCATTGTTCTTCCCTGCTCTCATGCTTTGGCATCCTTTTAACCTTCTGTGGGATGAAGGTGTGGTAATCAAAACGCGGAAACGGGTCAGTCCCACACATGCGCTCGTGAATGTGGGGTCATTCCATTCCCTCATCTGCCTCCACCTCACTAACCACACCCTACCAGAAGACTCAAGCGTGCTTGTTATTGACTTATTTCATGCACATGCCACAGCCCCACCCCATCACATACTTATAAATATTTTGGTTAAAATTAGTCAAAGGTGTCAAGCTTATTATTTAATCACTTTAAAATGTTTTCCTATTTATTACACTAGAAACAGCAATATAAGAGAGCTGTTAGTTGGACTTGATTCTTCTGAGGATCAGACGTTATTTAATACACTTTAGCAGAGAATGTAGCCTACCCAAAAGAACATTAAGTTCCTTATCTACTATGGCAAGGCGAGCTGTCAGGCATTTCACAAAGATGAGGCTCTAAAAATGTCTTCTTAATTTTTCCTCCTTTTAAACAGAAATTCCAAAAGCTCATATGCTCTTTTCTTATTTTAAAAGCATATGAATTGCCAGTCCACTTCTGATCAAAATCCATTCTTTGCCTGAGATTTTGCTGATTGGTCATGGTGACTCGTCTTTCTCAAAGTAGATGAAATGGTAAAGGCTATTTTTAAAATAAATATTACAACATGAATGCAGTTCATAATTATATCTATCAAAAGCGAGGCAGCAAAACTGGTGTAAATTTGAAACAGTAATATTAGCAATCTGCAGAATTTGAGCCCAAGGATTTTTATTGGTGTTACTGTTTAACACTAGTACAAATTAGAAAAGGTTCACATTTTATGTGGGAGATTCTTTAATATAGTGTGGATTCAATGAATGTAATTAATGGTCTTTTTCAGAATATTGTACCATAATATCATTATTTAAATTGTAAAACATTATTCCATTTGTGCAGACTATTAGTAGGTTTTATATATTTGTTTTCATGTAGGTCTTATTAACATATTAAGAATTTCATGTTGACTTCCTCAGAATACATCAGGGAGCCTTACATAATGTTACACTGTGTCACTGTTTTTTCTAAAAACAAATAAATATTCTGTATAAAGTTATTATTATTTTGTTTTACCAGTGGCTCAGATAGTAGAGCTATTTGACAATAAGCCAAAAAAAATCAGGATTTTCCTCAAGCTTTGTTTTTTTTTTTTTGTAATGACTATGATTTGTTACTTAAATGAGTTGGTGGATTAATAATTTATTTGAATGTGTCTATTTAAATGAACACTTTTAAATTCTAAAAGATAAAATAATTATAGAGAACCTGTCGATAAAATGCTTTTAAGGAATCATAATATTATTAAACAGAACCACCATTTAATTCATACAAATTTTTGGACAAATCTATTACAATTTATAATCTAAGTTATCTAATTTATGGTAATTTTAAAATGAATGCATTTACCAAACACTGAAGAATATCTGAGTAGATAATTTGTTTTATATTACCAATAATAGTGACAAAAACAGGTAAACCAAACTCCAGGGCAATAGCTCCATTCTAAAAAGAATATTTTTCAAACTGGCAGCTAGATGATTAAATCAATGCTCGCTGTTTCATCAAACTGGTTTCACTTTCTTAAATTCTTATAATACTTGGCTTACTTTCATTTTAAATATAATTTAACACATAAGTACTTTTCTTTTCAATGAGAATGAGCTCATTTTTCCCCTCCATGCAGCTCAAGTATGGTTCAATTTTCCCTCAAACTGTCTTTAAGAGCACCAAGGGATGTTGCACAGTACACAAGTGTATTTATTTTTCCTGTATTTTATTCATGCGATTTGTGCTACAGTTTTTTCTTATATCTATCTGCACTGTAAGTTGCAAATTTACTATTTTACAAAATTAATCTTCCTCAAAATTGATAAAATTGTGAGAATTCCAATAGTAATTAATTAAAAATATTATACTGTATATCCCCTATGGATTACTTAAAGTTTGTACAATTAGTGTTTAATATTTTATTTGATGCTTAATATTTTAATAGTGTTTAATGGTTTAACTAGGACAATAATTGAAGCCCTCTACTGAAGTGGGAAGAAAGTCTACATTCAGAGCTGCAATGCTAAATTGCATGATTTCTTTTCAAGATTCTTTGTGATTTTCAGTTACTATATATTTAAAGCAAGTTTGAGAACAGTGCATACCTATAAAGTGCTAATTACATTTAAATGTTATCTTGTAAGGATTTGTTGTCCTTTCTCTTTAACAAATGTAGTAAAAAGGAACTGTTTAGAGATAACATTTAAAAAAATAAAGATTATATTTTTCAATATAAATATATATAGCAAATTAGGAAACTATTCTTCTGTCATTCATAAATATAGTATTGGCCATTCAGACCCATCAAAATTAATGAAGCCGTGGGTTGCAAAGGGTGCAAGCTTTTTATTTTACAATCAATTCTTGACATAAATTCAAATTGCCTTTTAATTAAATATTCCATTATCTTCCACTTTCAAAATGTATTGTGTCAATCTAGAAATGCAGAAAAAGTTTTTTTTACTTTTTAAAGGATATTAACAAGTACGACTAAGCTATAAGCTGAAAAAGCTCAAAATTTGCTTTTTAAATCAGTTGCTTGCTAATGATCACAGAACCAGAAGCGACAATGAGTATTTGTGGTTTCTTCTGTCAATTGCACCTGTGTCTGCTCAGTGTTATTAGACAGTACCTTAAAACAAACTTCCAATTAAACTCCCCCCACAATTAACTGTTTTTTTCTTCCCTCATTTTGTCTTTCTATCTGCAAAACGAGGTGTAGGAGCCAATCTTAGAAAGTCAATGTTAATGTTAAATTCATAGAAGTGTTTGCTTAATTTCAATAGAATATCAGTTTCTCAGAGTTACTTAGATTATGATATAGTCTTTTACCCCCTGTAAGTTAACATGAAATAGAACTTTCTTAGGTATACTTGTATAACAGAGTGTTAATTAAGCCTGTTAGAAAATAGTCACACTTGTAGAAGCATGGACTGTTAGGTTAGTTTGCAAAGAGGGTATTGGCATACAATTTTCTGACCGGTTTGATATGAACATTTGAAACTATGACTGTATGACCAAACTTCGAGAGAAATGAAACAAGATAAGTGAGCCATAAACAAGCCCTTAAACTTTCTTTAAACAAGAACTTTTCTTTTCCTTGTAATATCATATTTTTTTCTATTTTTGTGTGAACTGTTTTGCTTTGAATTTTATGAAAACTTTTAAAATGAAGATATCTGGATTGTGGAATTATTTGAAAACACATCATAGTTTTGCCTGAACTGTTCTATGAAGCTAGCTAAGAGGTGCAGAACTTTGGTGATTTTGGACAAACGCAGCTACACAAGGGTAAAAAAAGACCAGTTAATTCCGAGAGGCATTTAAATGAAATAAAAAGAAGAAAATGAAAAATAGAAACTTTTTTATTGAAATCTAAGGAAAAAATTGTTTTCAAATAATGACAACTGAAATAGAGAGCAGACAGGCACTAAAAGCTAAAAATAAGCAGCTATTTTTCCCTTTGAACGTGTGAAATCATTAGCAGGTATGTGCTTAAAAAAAGAATTTTAATATAAATAACACAGCAAAATCTAAAAATCAGAAAAATGTAATCATATATGTACAGTATAGGGCGGCACGGTGGCACAGTGGTAGCGCTGCTGCCTCAAAGTAAGGAGACCTGGGTTCGCTTCCCAGGTCCTCCCTGCGTGGAGTTTGCATGTTCTCCCCGTGTCTGCGTGGGTTTCCTCCCACAGTCCAAAGACATGCAGGTTAGGTGGATTGGCAATTCTAAACTGGCCCTAGTGTGTGCTTGGTGTGTGGGTGTGTGTGTATGTGTGTGTGTGTGTCCTGCAGTGGGTTGGCGCCCTGCCTGGGATTGGTTCCTGCCTTGTGCCCTGTGTTGGCTGGGATTGGCTCCAGACCCCCGTAACCCTATGTTTGGATTCAGCAGGTTGGAAAATGGATGGATATACAGTATATATATATTGACATCATGTTATACATCATGTTATATTGACCCAATAAAGGTCTAATGCAATAAATAAGAGTTATGATGGCAGCTCCAATTTAAAGGAGGCCTTGTTTGGAAGAATAACCTGCACTCACTGCAGCCCTCTATAGATTGGATGGAGTACTTAGGAGCTAGACATTATGAATTACAAATGTGCAATGCTAACAGGCATGTCAGTTACAGACTCCAATGAGTAAAAAATATAAGTAATGTTAAATAAAAAGCAAATAAGTAAACATGAGATTAATAAGCACATAAAGAAACTTAGGTTACTGGCGAGTTCTACAATTTGTTAGTTATTTAGTTATTGTGAGGGAAATTTTTTAACGCATTAATCTTTTCTTGCCTGTTACCATTTACACCTTGCTGGGTGATGGCACAACACACTGTGGTAGAGGTACAGTACACTGTATGAGTGTATACCTTTAAGTTCAAGTCTGTTTCCATTTCAATGTTTTGAGGTGTTTCATTAAACTAGGAAAGTTCTAACAAACCAGATATCCTCATCTCAGGCTCACATGTAGCTTTATTTGAACCAAGCTCCTTCAAAACTCTAGACATTTAATACATAATGAGTGGGAAAAAAAACTGCAATATAACTGAAATGGATACCCTATCATTGTTTAGCAGTGGACTTGAACAGCTAGTGGGTCAGCTTCAATATTTGCGAACCAGACAAGGTACATTACATAAATACTCTTCTCTTTCTAGCAAAATGTATGCTTACCTTGCAGTGCAGTCGTAATATTGTCATGTTTATACATAGAAAAGCATGCATTCTTATAAGATTTGTCTAATTAATGTTAGATGTCTTAAATTGTTTTTGACCATAACATCTTCTAAAATCATTGTGCTTGTTTTATGGTAGCTTCTGTTCTTAAACTTTGATTCAAAACTGGTAAACTTTTAGTTCTTGTTGTCTAAAAACATTGTTACATTGTTTTTCTGAAAAGGCAGTAAAGTAGCAGACAAAAGCAAAGACTGCAATATAACTTATTTAGAATTTCAAAAAGCCTTTGATGTTGTTCCGCACTGACCATTCACCTTCAAGCTAGAAGCGATTGGTATCAGTGATGACATACAAAATTGGATTGCCAACTGGTTAATGGGCAGGAAATAAAAAACACAGATAAGAAGAGAGTGTTCCACATGTGAAGTGGTCATCAGTGGAGTCCCTCAGGGATCAAATTTATGTTAACACATATTTTCAGACATCTTGATAATCCTTTGATATTGAGGAAAGCCTGGACATTGGAAAAAATAAATTTGAAAGACACAAAATATATACTAAGATAACCACTTCACTGCAGTGGGCTGGTGCCCTGCCCGGGGTCTGTTTCCTGCCTTGTGCCCTGTGTTGACTGGGATTGGCTCCAGCAGACCCCCTTGACCCTGTAGTTAGGATATAGCAGGTTGGATAATGGATGGATGGATACAGATATATATATGTAGTACTGTATATTATAAAGCTGTTTTACGGTCTTTAATCAAGAAAAAAAGCTTTCTGATGCCATATCTCAGAGTATGTGAAATTGTACAAATTCAGTAAATTTGTTTAACTCTGTTCATTGAGTGCAGGCTCAGAACACTATAACAATTTCAGCCAACACAGGGTGCAAGGCAGGAAACAAACCTCGGGCAGGACGCCAGCCCACTGCAGGGAACACACACACACACACACATCCACACACCAAGCACACTCTAGGGACAATTTAGAATCGCCAATGCACCTAATCTGCATGTCTTTGGACTGTGGGAGGAAACCGGAAAACCCGGAGGAAACCCACGCAGACACGGGGAGAACATGCAAACTCCACGCAGGGAGGACCCAGGAAGCGAACCCAGGTCTCCTAACTGCGAGGCAGCAGTGTTACCACTGCGCCACCGTGCCACCCTATATCTGTATTATTTCCTTATTTTTTAAAATGTTTAAAAGCTCTTTTCATAATTGTAGCGCTGTGGGGTTTGATCTCCCAAGATGCTCCACAGTGCTACATCTACAGATTTGTCTTTCAAATCCAATTTCTGTTTGAATGTTTAGTTGCTTTTAGCGGTTTATAATGATTCCTGTTTTAATAAAGGTGTTCTGTTAATGTATTGCTTGGGTTTGGATTACTGCCACCACAGAGTCTTGCTGCATGACACATGTGTCCCAGGGACATGGGCTAAAGCAAACAAATCTGAATACAGCTGTGGCTTCCTATTGGTTACTGTATTCGTACAGTATTCTCGATAAAGTGAAGGAAATAAAAAATAGTACTCTCATTAAAAGAGTCTTTTTATTTAATTCATATTTCATTTGAAAGATTGCTACATTCGGCTCTTATTTCACAAATCATCCTGTAGCAAGAAACTGTATATAAATTTTAATGGCTTTATTATAAATACTGTAAGCTTCACATTTTTATAGATAATTACTTTTTAATAAAATATTTGGTATATATTGCTTAAATTCTTATTTATGCAAATATTATGTAGAAATTTTATTTTTTTGTATGTTGTCCACAGATCTCATTACTTTGTTTCTTTCATAAAAATCTAACTAAAAGCTGTTTTCTTATACCACTTTACTACAAAATACTGTGTTACTCTTTCTTCAATTTTTAGCATAACAGTAACATAAATTCTGATTTGGTGCCTTATTGTTAAAGGTTATAAAGAAGAAAAAAAAAATAAAACACCTACACATACCTCACCTTATGAGCATCCTTGGGATGACATTTATCAACAGTGTCCAGTTAAATGCCAGAGAAGGAAGAACAAGTTCTGTGTTTAATTAGAACATTGAAGTTATGGAAATTTTTTTATTTTACTCAAGCATTGATCTTTCTTCTAGCAACATACAGCACTGCATGTTAAGCAAAGTTTCTTTAACAATTGATACAAAAGAAAGGAATAAAGCACAGACAAATGGCAAAGGCTGTACTTCATTTATCATAGAATGAGAAGACTTATTGTTTGCAGATTTTTAACCTACAGCAGTTTTTTTTTCCTAGAGAGTCACAAATCTTCTAGTCAAGTGAACACAGAGCAAACTACTTCCTTAAGAATTCTATTCACACCCCAAGTTCCTTTATAAAGATAGGGCAAATATTCTGCAAGAACAGTATAATTACAGTACATATGATATGATCAATAGAAGCATAATATACGTGCATATGATATATGCATAATGATAACAGTACTGCTATAATCAGGAAAAAGTTTTTGATCAGTAATGTGTAGTGCTAGGATATCCTAGTTTATTTCCTATTCAAGTTATATTTAGTAAGCACATGATTATAAGCCCAGTCCACTTTACACTAATTTTTATACTTAAAGTATATCACAAAATAACACAAACTGCAATGATGAAACACCCATAGGAAAAATGGCATATTTAAAAATGATAGTTTATATTGTTTTCAATATTATTAAGTGATTATTAAAGCATTGAAAGCTTTTAGATCTGGATTCCACAGTTGTAAGGCAGCTACACTCAATAATGGGTCATAGCTGAGGCGAATGAAGATGACTACAGGGGAATGAGTTTATCGATGACAGATGCCAAGTGTCACTGTGCATTGGAAAGAAGAGAAATTAATGTGAAAGATACAATGAAGATCATTCCTACTGTACAAAAATAATGTCATTATTAATAAATTTTAAGATGTGTACCAAATAGTTGTTTTGACACAGACCGAGGTCTGAGACAGACTGACAGAAAAGGATGCATCAGGAAAACATTTCATCATTAAACAAAACAGGGGTCAGAAAAAAAAAGACCAACTATCGAGTGTCAAAGCCAAAACAGGTGTCAAAAGTTCATATCAAAAAAAAAAAGGAAAAAAATTTGAAACCAAAACACTTGCAAATATTTTCTGCAGTTATTTACAAGCTTGGACAAACTGACACATGTGGTGCTAGCAAAAATACTGTTGTGGCGATAATGTCATTCAATGCAGTGTTTGCCCCTGCCAAACTTCTGACACTTCATAGGCCTAGGTACTCAACGGAGTACGCATATGCTCCAAGAGAATGTCCATGCTATCAAATGAACAACCTACAAACATAGTAAGTAGAATACTTAGTGTCATGGATGATTTTCCTGGAAACAAAATGAGTCTGTACTTTCAAATGCTAAAATTATAAGTTTGGAAAGTGTTACTCAAAGGAACTTATCAGTCTGGCCTCAGTGGGTGAAGAAGACCAGAGAAGAACTTGCATTCTAGTTGTACTCAGTTCACTGGAAAAAGCAAATGCAAATTTTATTTCAGCAAAATAATCAGATAGATAGCCTGGTTTTTTCTTTAGCTATGCATTATTTCTCCTAGAAAACATACCTTTGTGATTGATATCACTGCCACAGATAAGTTTCAAAGCCAACTTCAAATATTTGTCAGTCTACTTTCAAAGCAAATAAGTTAATTATTGTTGTTTTTGGTTTTTAAATTTCTAGAAAGCTTTTTAAATTAGATGACATAATGAAGTTTGTAATTAGGAAGCTTTTAATTCACATTTTAATCACAGAAAAAACAAGTTTAAATATATATACTGTAATGAGAAAGTGTGCACATTCTTATTCAAGTTCTAGTGTTTATTGTTGTAAAAACTGAAATTAAGAAGCACATTGGACCATTTTCATCAGTGATATGATTTGTAGCCAACAATATGTAAGTATAAAACAAAGATCTGATTTAGGAGAAATAATACAGAAAAAATACATTTTCATTCCATTAAACTAATACAGTATATTACCACTGAAAATGTGCATTTATTGTTTTTGTTAAATCAGGATACTTGACAACCTCAAAAGTCCAATATTTAAATTTCTAAATTTCTTTTTACAAGAACAATATAGAACACCTCTGAAACAATAGATATGAGCACTCCACGGAGCGCTGTAGTTTATTCCAGTCGTTACTTCTCTTACTACATACCACACCTGTTCATAAGTGGTGCACACAGTCACTGCATTTTAGTCTGTCCAGCAGACAATAACTCAAACTTGATTGTGGCATTTGCTTTTTAAGCCCGTTGTGACATCACCTCCAGGTATCCAGCCCTTGACATAAGTCATTTGAAAGGGCTAGCACAGTTTTTCTGGAAAAGTAATTTCAGTCAGTTACTGCAGCTACATGCAAGTCTATCTTAGGATACATTTCATCATTATCATTTTTTTTACCTTTTATGTTTAGTGTTAATCAGTTCCAGCTTTATCATAGTAAATGTTAATTTGGTGGCATCAATGGCATTTTTAATTCAATGCAGTGACATCTTTTTTGTCAGTTAATTCATCTACTGTGGTTTATGTTCTGTATTGCACTTCAACAGTAGCACATTATTTTTCCCAGGCATAATTTTGGTTAATGCTATTGTAATATAGAAATTTAAGTGGTCATGTAAATATTGACCAAGCTAGAAGAGGACTTCTGACTCCACACACAATTTTCAGCTTATCCCTTATCCACAATATTCCTATAAATTGCCTTTGTCAGTGGGTGGGCCTCTCTGGCAGTGTCTTAAATTGGTTTGAGTCTTACTTGACAGGTAGAAAATTCTTTGTTAGTTGTGGTAATTATACTTCAAAGACACATGATATTCTATATGGTGTTCCACAAGGATCTATCTTGGGTCCGCTGCTCTTTTGGATTTAAATGCTTCCATTAAGTCTGATTATCTCAAGGCATAACACAAACTATCACAGCAATGCTGATGACATACAACTGTATTTATCAATAGCGCCTGATGACCCCGACTCTCTTAGTTCACTGACCCAATGTCTTACTTGTGTTTCTGAATGGATGAGTAGTAATTTTCTCAAACTAAATAAGGAGAAATCAGAAATCTTAGTGACTGGCAAAAATGGATATAATGAGGGTATAAGAAATAAACTTGATCCATTAGGCTTAAAAGTCAAGATAGAGGTAAAGAATTTAGGGGTAATTATAGACTCTGACCTAAATTTTAAATCACATATTAATCAGATTACTAGGACAGCATTTTTCACTTAAGAAATATAGCAAAATTTAGATCCTTTATAACTTTGCAAGTTGCTGAAAAATTGGTATACACTTTTGTTTTTAGTCGACTAGATTACTGTAATGCACTCCTCTCAGGACTACCCAAAAAATATATCAATCGATTGCAACTAGTGCAGAATGCAGCTTCTAGAATCTTAACTACGAAAAGAAAATCCAAGCACTTCTCTCCAGTTTTGATGTCACTACATTGGTCACCTGTGTCATTTAGAATTGACTTTAAAATACTGCTTATGGTTTACAAAGCCTTAAATAATCTCGCTCCATCCTATATTTCAGAATGCCTTTTACTTTACACTTCAAATCATAACCTTAGATCTTCAAATGAGCGTCTGCTTATTATTCCGAGAGCTAAACTTAAAAGAAGTGGTGAGGCAGCCTTCCGCTGTTTTGCACCTAAAATCTGGAATAGCTTACCGATACAAATTCACCAGGCTAATACAGTGGAGCACTTTAAAAAACTGCTAAAACCCCAATATTTTAACATGGCTTTCTCATAGCTTCATTTTAGTGTAATTCTGATATTCTGTATATGCATTTAATTATATATTTTTTCATGGATCTGCATTCCATACTAACCCCTACTTTCTCTGCTGTTCTTTTTCCAGTTTTCTGTGGTGGCAATCTGCGCCACCACCCCCTGATCAAGGCACCATGGAGTTCCTACATTGATGGATTGAAGGACAGATGTCCACATGACTATCATCATCTAATTTTTCCACGTGAAGCCTGAAAACCATGAAGACTGATTGAGATCATTTATGTTATGTAGAATGCCTAGTGGGGGCTGGGCGGTCTCATGGCCTTGGAACCCCTGCAGATTTTGTTTTTTTTCTCCAGCCCTCTGGAGGATTTTTGTATTGTTTTTTTTTTTTTTGTCCTCTCTGGCCATCGGACCTTACTTTATTCTTTGTTAATTGGTATTGCCTAATTTTATTTTTGTATTTCTTTCATTCTTCATCTTGTAAAGCCTAAAGCTACATAATGTGTTTGAAAATGTGCTATATAAATAAACGTTGTTTATAACTCAGTCATATTTATTTATTTATAACAATTAGTCTCTGACTTTCTCATGTATTATAACAACTTTTGCTGGCATTTCATCCTTTCCCACTCCACTCTTGTTTCGCTTTAGTAATCGTTATCCCGCCTTTCAACACTTCAAACTCACAAATACTCTTCTGTCCAACTAATATTTATTACTACTTGTGATTCTCTCTTAAATTCGTCTTGACATCTGCCTGAAGGGCCCAACCTTTGCAAACACAATCAATTAATTCCACTCAGCCGTTGACATGAGCAGCTTCAGATGGATCAATGTTGTCAGCCTGCCTGCCATTGGACTATCTTCAAGACCAAGGGTTTACTACAGATCACTGGCTGAAATCCGTGACTCCGAGATGCAAATCTAGCAAAATTGGATTTAAAGGTCACTATTTGTCACGTTATTACATGTAGTAAAACAAATCTGAGAATTGTAACATAAAATTCATGCTAAGAAGTGACTGTTGGTAGAAAGTTATCTGTTGTGTCTTTGACTCTGGTAAAGTGATCATCTGTCAGGAAACATATTAAGAACTAGAGGACTAGACAATATTGCCATTTTGAAGGGCTGATTTATTATTGCTAACCCCTCTAATCCCTATATCACCACTTGCTAGTCAACAGCTTTCTCAAGAAATACGTCAGTCTATTGTTTTTTTGCAGAATGAAGGTTGTTACATTTGACAAATTACCAAACAACTGAAGATTTCATACAAAGTTGTCTATTATTATCTTGGCAGAAGGAGGCAAAGTTGATCTAACCAGAATAGAATAAAAAGGGTAAGGCCAAGATACAGAGGCCCAGAGGATATATGTATGTCAGTAGTTTGAGAAACAATCACCTTATGGGTCCTCAGTCAGCTTCTTCCTTAAATACACACCAAATACCAATGCCATCTATAACAGAGAGAAGACAACTCTGGAATGATGGCCTAAGATTTCAGTTTCAAAGAAAAAAACATCTGAAACTGGTGAATAAAAAGAAAAGATTCTAATGGACTAAAGAATAAAGACATTGGATGGAAGATTAAGTGGAAAAGTGAAGTTATGGTCAGCAACATTTATGAGCAACATTAGGCAAAGCCAGGAACCAACTATAGATTGGATGCCAGTCCATGAGTGGACACATTCCATCCTCCTTGATCTAGTAATTTAAATCTTACCAGTAATTTTTTTTTCAGTAAGTTGGTACATGTTTATAAAAACTACAAAAACATTTTCTTTTGTTACTGCACCGCACCTATAGTGACCTAATATATCCTTGTTTAAAGACATAGAAACAATAAAAGCTGAGTAGCCCTGAAAAAAAAAATCCAAAGTGGACTGAGATCTGCTTAACTATGAAATAAATCTTACTGTAGTATATAAAGAAAACCCAAAACAATATTTTTTCTCTAAATTCCTACTGTATTGTTATGTATTGTTTTGTGTCCTCTCCCACCATAACATATCATCTATGGGGGAAGAACGAAAGCATTTGATTTGTCAAATATTTCGATCACTGGTTTTTGACAGATCTCAATGTTTTAGGGTCCCCTGATACCGAAAACTTCAACATCTCTATGATGGGTGTGTGTCTGCCACTGTTTTGAGACATGCATAGTGCATTTGAATATAGACAGATGTTTTGCAGTCCTTTTTTTTGGTGTCTTTCCCTTCACGTCTGATTTCAATAGCAACATTGGCATAAAAGCCTCTCTGGCACATTGTAAAAAGAGGCTAGGCTGAACCTGCCACTGGATACCATTCTATGAGAAAATCCACAAAAGAAATGATACTCTCTTGTAAAATGCAAGTGACTGGAACTAGGTGTGTTGTGCATTTTGTCACTATCCTCTGCAGTCAATGGACACTGTGTCTTGCTAGTCTGTCTTTTAGCTAAGATCAAGTATGTTGGCTGAGTTCAACACTTTTTTGTTGACAGGGGGCTAAGGATTGCCATGCCCACCACTGTGTCTGTTCTTTTGAACAGCTACAAAAACAGACAGACTGAAGCAGGAATAGAAGCTTTTAAAATAGAAGAATGAAGAAAAAGAAGATGGAGACACCTGGAAAAAATCTAGATAGAGAGAGAGGAATCTGCTTCTTCCCTTCTGAATTCAAGCAACATTTTTCAAAGACTAGAACTATCTTCAGTAAAGAAATCCTTTAAAACTGCCTTGGTTTTTGATCATAGCAGGAAGGTTTCCATTTTGATTCTCCAGGAAAACATTGTTTTAACTCCACATAATCTAGTTAAAATATTAGGCTCAATGGCTTGGATTAACATTCAATAATATCACAAGAAATCATTCATAAACGTGCAGGGACTTTGTTCAATGTTTAATATTGCATATGTGACATCATACTCCGGTTTCCCCCCACAGTCCAAAGACATGCAGGTTAGGTGCATTGGCGATTCTAAATTGTCCCTAGTGTGTGCTTGGCTTGCGTGTGTGTGTGTGTGTGTGTGTGTGCGTGCCCTGTGGTGGGCTGGCAGCCTGCCTGGGGTTTGTTTCCTGCCTTACACCCTGTGTTGGCTGGGATTGGCTCCAGCAGACCCCCGTGACCCTGTGTTTGGATTCAGCGGGTTGGATAATGGATGGATGGATGGATGTGTGACATCATTTCTGGCATGAAGTTTTATTTCTGGCAGATGTTTTCTGAAAAATGATGCACTCTTCTAAATGCTGCTTAGCTACAGTATGTGAGCATGGGAAAGGTGCCTATAAAAATAAAATGTAATATTATTACTTTAAAAGTTTACACCCCTTTTGAATTTTAAACACACCCCTTCTCTTAGGTTTGCTACACCTCTGTTTTTTAATTATTGCTGCCCACTTCCTCACACAGAACAGTGTCTGTTCTTTTATAAGCACACAGTCTCTTTGCACTTCTCAGCCACTGTAGCCAGTCCATTGCAGGATGAACACAGATGTACACACATCCACACATACTCATTAGGGTCAACTTAGCAAGGCAAATTCACCTAACCTGCACCTCTTTGAACTGTGGTAGGAAACCGGAACGCCCAGAGAAAATTTACTCATGGGGAGAACATGCAAACTCCAAACAGGGAGCAGCCAGGGCAATGAATGGTATAGCTTTAGAAGCTATCTTAAGACTCGCAAATAAAGCGAAAAGAACTAATATATTTGAATAATGGAGTGATACATACAAAGTATGAGTATAAATAAGGGAGCAAGTGAAAAGAAAGAAAGAAAAGAAAAGGAAGAAAAGGGAACGGATTAGTACAAAATGAACATAAATAAAGCTGGGAAGAATACTTTGCAGATCTGAGCCAAATGAATCAAGATTTTGCTGTGATAACTAGATAATGTACAGATAAAAAACCCTTGCCAAGAACAGAGTGTTTTTTTTATTTATATGAGCAAATCCTTTAGGCAGAGATATCCATGAGCAGAGTAGCTAGCTAATTATCTCAACACCATGAGGTCCAGAAACTCGCAATGTGTTTTTGGCATAAACAGCCCATCTGGGGGCTGTTGTTGACTCCATCAACCTGGACGTCAAAGGCACTGTCTACACATCAGTGCAACCGTTGAATCTAAAAGCTGCCCAAGCAGACTATTCTTCTCTGAAATAGACTTTACATTAGACTTTACTATTATTCAACAACAACATTTATTTATATAGCACATTTTCATACAAATGATGTAGCTTTACATGATGAAGAAAAAGAAAAAAAGACAAAATAAATATGAATTAAAATAAGGGAACACTAATTAATATAGAATAAAAGTAAGGTCAGATGGCCAGGGAGGACAGAAAAAACGAGAAAAAAACTCCAGACGGCTGGAGAAAAAAATAAAATCTGCAGGGTTTCCGAGGCCACGAGACCACCCAGCCCCCTCTATGCATTGTACCTAACATAAATGACCTCAATCAGTCCTCATTGTATTCAGGGTGCTCATGGAAGAACTTGATGATGACGGTCATGTGGACTTCTGACCTTTAATCCATCAATGTAGGGACATCACAGTGCTTTGAATAAATAGGTGGTGGTGGCGCAGATCACCACCACAGAAAACTGGAAAAAGTACAGAAGAGAAAGTAGGGGTTAGTATGGATTTTGTGGCCACCATGAATAATAGTGATAATTAATTGAATATACAGAGCATCAGGATTAAACCAAAATGAAGCTATGAGAAAGCTATGTTAAAGTAATGTATTTTCAGCAGTGTTTTAAAGTGCACCTCTGTATTAGCCTGGCGAATTCCTATTGGCAAGCTATTCCAGATTCTAGGTGCATAACAGCAGAAGGCCGCCTCACCACTTCTTTGAAGTTTAGCTCTTGGAATTCTAAGCAGACACTCATTTGAAGATCTAAGGTTACGATTTGGAGTGTAAGACATTCCGAAACATAAGATGGAGCGAGATTATTTAAAGTTTTGTAAACCATAAACAGTATTTTAAAGTCAATTCTAAATGACACAGGTAGCCAATGTAGTGACATCAAAACTGGGGTGATGTGCCCGGATTTTCTTTTCCGAATTAAGATTCTAGCAGCTGTATTCTGCACTATTTGCAATCGATTGATGTCTTTCTTGGGCAGTCCTGAGAGGAATGCGTTACAGTAATCTATCCGACTGAAAACAAAAGCGTGAACTAAATTCTCAGCATCTTGCAATGTTATAAAAGGTCTAACTTTTGCATTCACCACTTTAAATGATTTATTTTATTTTTATACATTCTGATTTGCTTTTAAATTTCTATAATTTGTCCGCATATCTCAAGTAACTGAAATAATAAGGTATATACTGGGAATCTGGTGTGGGGAGATTGCCTCTTTCTTTCTTACAGGGTAAGCAGGCCGAAGGGGGCACCTCCAACAGGGAATAGCGCGGTTGGGTACAATGCATCACTGGTTCTTAAGCAACCATATGTCTAGGTTTTTTTCAAGAACCAAAGTGTGTCAACCTTTAGCGGCCAGGTTATAGCTGGGGACACCAATGTGTTGTTCATACCAAAGCTAGTGAGTCCCTATGTGGAGTACTGTAGAGTGATAGAATGTGTGCAGACATCAGTTTTAATTATTGCTTAAGTGAATAGGATCTACAGTATGTGTGTGTCAAGCTTAATGTGCAAGAGTAGGCCAATCCAACTAACCCAACCATAAATCAACAGTGATGAAACAGATATAGAAGATTAAGAAACATCAGAAAGATATCAAGGCAAGGGACTGTTTGAACTGTGTGGACAAAATTATTCTGGCTGTGGGAAGTAACTGAATATGGGAACACTCTTGAAAGAAGGGGAAACATGGAGTCACTCTAGGCATAATGTCCAAAAAAAATAAGAGTAAAAAAAAAGGTGAAGAATATGATCAATGCAACCCTGTTATGATTTTGTTCCAGTTTTATTTTTTGTCTGTACATTTTGTTGCAGGTTTGTGTTTTCTTTATGGAGTTTCATAATGCAGAACATAATCTAACATCTTTTTTCACATACTGCGTGTTTTTCTTAGTGCTAATGTTATTTCATGTCTTAGCACAAAACCATTATTATTTGTTATAGGCGCCTTTGTACCCATTTTGTGAAAACTATGTGCAGAGTGTGTTGCGCATCATCAACATGACTGTATGAACTACAATTTCTGATTTAACATAGGACTGACTTATGGCTTTGAAGTTGACTAGGTTTTTGACTTATGTTTCATCTTCTGGTCCCTGTAGTACTTCTTATTACCTCATGTCATAGTGGCAGAACACAGTCCATGTAGAGCTTTGGTATAAGGAATTGTTCTTGAATATACTGTATGTGACAGGTCAAATAGATATCTGGTAAACAAAAAGTGAACATATGAAAGAAGGCTTCTGGGACATCATGTAATATACAGTAGAATGCTTTGACTTGAGTGTTTTTACAGCAAGAAAACATATTGGGCTGCAGTTATCTCAGTCAGGTAAGACTCTTTATTTGCATGTAAAGAGTTCTGTTCTCTTTTTCTTCCTCACTCTGCTGCTTGAAAAAAAAATTCTGTTTCTTCTTTTTATTTTAATGAATAAATAAAGTAACTGGAATCTTAAAATAATTGTTCCATTACCAGCAAAAAACAACAATTTCAGTGCTGAAAGGAATTAAATGAAATGCATATTATCTTGGTTAGACTTCCTTTATCATTTTTGGCATACCTTTGAAATAAAATTAATTTTGAGTAAGCACTAAAATATTATGAAACAATATGAAGTTATTTTAGGATTCTACTCTGTTCTGAAAGTCCCCACAAACAGAACTTGCAATGAAAAACAAACTGTTACATTCTCATAACCTCTGCACATTTAATTTTAAACTATGATGTATATTTTATACGGTCCTAGATAGCAAAGTGAAGTATCACTTTATTTTATTGCCTTGTTTGAAAAGAGAGTAGCATCTGGAGACCTATTCAGAGTACACAGAGATCCAGGAAAAGGCTCATGGGGTCTTACAGTGAAAGATATGATTGATTATACATAATGCTCTGAGAAATGCTGAGACATATGCAGTATATGAACATTTTCATTTAATACATTTTATTGAATCTATGTATATACTGTGTATTTGTATCTTACATTCAATCACAGTACTTCCTGTATATTGTTTAATGGTAAAATTATATACTTTATTCAGGAGAAAAGTAACCATTCTACTGTTGCACTTTAAGTTTAGTATTTTTAAATGATGGTGTTTAAGCTTTGTAATTAATTAAAGTCAGCAAAAGATTATTTAATTTGTGGAAAAAAATAATCACTTGCCCAAATGTAATCAAAATTCATAATGTACACCTAAATACTATAATCCAAATAAAACATTTGATTTAACTATTTTTATGTGCTATGTGTTTGTTCCATCATTTTGCACTGTTCATGAACAAGATATGCTCTATCCACTATTGCTGTGCCCTTTTGTCTCTTGTCTCTTTACTATCGGAGCTGGAGCACATCAAATACCTACCAGTTAGTAATTTTGTTTTCAATTTTGTAATTCTATAGCAATTAATTTGTACTATCTTATATATAAACGTCTGTGCATGGAAATGTGTGTGTCTCTCCCGTCTGGAAGTGAGAGGTGGAGGCGGGTTAACCCCTTCACCGCCCTCTGCCGGATATATCCGGCACCGCTGTTTTAATGCTAACGCCATACTGCCGGAATTATCCGGCACATTTGCCTGTGGTTATATGAATGCCTGGCAAGTAGTATAACTGACGGTTTGGCGTGGGTATTATTACTACGTTGTATTTCGACAAGTCTGTGGTTGTTTTGGCCGGTCATGTGACGTGATTCGCATGTAACAGCTGTGAATATGGCGAAACGTAAACTGACTTCAAGTGAGGCTTTGCAGGCGATTTTGGACAGTTCTGATCATGATTGTAGCAGTTCTGAAGAAGATTTTAGTGACAGTGATGAGCAGCAACGTGCGCTGCATGATATTGTGAATGAAGACGCATCGGATGACGGCGCTGAGTGGGTGTATCCCCAGCATCTCAGCTGGGCTGCTGCCCGAGGTGAACTACCTTTTCTGCATTCGTTTGAGGGAACGTGTGGCTTTATTGTTGATGTAAACAATTACACTGCTGAGCAGTTTTATGAGCTGTTTGTGTCACCTGATTTGATTAGACATTTTGTTCATCAGACAAATCTGTATGCAGCACAGTTTATTGAGAAAAATCCCAATTTACCTCCACATTCCCGTGTTCGTGCTTGGTTTGACACTGATGAAAACGAAATGAAAAAATTCATTGGGATTTTGATGTTGATGGGAATAATCAGAAAACCAGATATTGAGATGTACTGGTCTACAGATCCTATGTATGCAACACATATTTTTGCAGCTGTCATGACACGTAACTGATTCTCTTTGCTGCTGAAATTCTTTCATTTGAATGACAACAGAAACGAGCCAGATAAGAAAGATCCAAACCGCGACCGCTTGTTCAAGCTACGTCCTTTGATTGATCATTTATTTGAAGCATTTCAGTTGCCCTACATGCCAGGACCGTCAGTTGCAGTTGATGAAAGTTTATTGTCGTGGAAGGGCCGCTTACAGTTTCGACAGTATCTACCATTGAAAAGGGCACGGTTTGGTATCAAGATGTTTTGCTTAGCTGAGAATTCAGGTTACATTTATAGATTTCGTGTATACACTGGCAACTTGCACAACATTTAGTGGTCAATACTGCTTGAATAAATGTAAAAAATGTAAAAAAAATGTAAAAAAGTAAAAAAACAAAAATTGTTCAGATTTCGCCTGGCTTGGGGAATATTTAGGGAGTTGGCGGTTAAAGGGTTAAGGGCTCCACCTCTGAGGAAACAGAAAACTAAACGTCTGTTTGTCTGGCCCGGAAGTGCGAGGCTACTACAGCATCAAGCTCAGAGAGCCGGCAAGGCGGCCCCAAGTTAACAAGTCGGAAGCCAAGTTAACGAGTCAGAAGATGAAAGCGACTCTGTTGCCAAAGTAAAACCGGCAAGAGAAGAAAGAAACTCTTACGCAAGCGAGACAAGCACATCGGCAAAAAGGTATCCCTATTACTTTTCCTCCCGCCACTAATACACAAGCAAGGCGAGCACAGCGGCAAAAGAGTAGTTCCTTTCAATTACCTGACATCTCTACATTTCAATTTTTTTTCTGACAATTTCAATAGTTTCTAGGACCCCAGGCTTTTTACAGCATGGCGTACACAGCTAGTAAAAATATAAATGGGAATCAAACTAATGTCAAATAATTTTAATTCTGGTTTTAAAGCACACATTTTACTTATTCAATACAGGCTGAGTATACCTAATCCAAAATGCCTGGGATCAGAAATATTTCGGATTTCAGAAATTTTTGGACAGACCAATGGGGCTTTACCTTAAGTTTTCATATGGTAGGGTGTACATACATAAACATAACATGTTTTTGCCAACATAATAAAGCAATTTGCAGTAGTGTCCAGTTTTCCTAATGTTAATGGAGCACTTTACATATTGCAGTATGGGCACCTAGTGAGAATGAAACTGCTTTTGTTAACAGTAAGAAGTGACATTCCATGAACACCTAAGATATCTGCGAAGCCAAGATGAGTTTTGAGTGCATTCAAGTATGCACATTTACAAGATAATTGTGATTTATAAAGGTAAATTGTGCTGAAATGTGTGTAAACCAGGTTTTATAAATCAGATACTTTTGCTTTTTTTTCTTTGGTATATACATTTTCTGTCTTTTGTGGTATGCATATTTTCAGGCTTAGATCCAAGCAAGGTTTTATAAATGAGACTTCTGAACAGTTGCACAGGTGTTATTATTTTGCTCTCCAGTGCAGCATCTGTCCCGCATCATGGCACTCCCCCTCCAATAATCAATCAAGTGATAGTGCTTTGTGGCACTCACTGCTTCACAGTGGGCTGCAACTCCGGCTGTCTATTGTGTGTCCCAACTTCGTGGCATCTCATGGCGGAAAACTGTATTATTATCACCATACCTCCACCCACAAAGTCTCCAGTTAGCATTTGTATACAATATCTTTGTGTCGATTGGAGATTTATGGGGGAACATACCACCACCACACTCCGAATGAATAAATATGTTTGGAATCTGCACAGAAGTTGTTCACATACGCTCTGCAATAAAAACAAAATAAAAATTAGAGGCAACATAGATGATGTAATGTAGTAAAACTTAGTAACACAGCCACTAAAGAATTCAGTCAAAATTATTTTCTTAAATCAACTCTGTTAATTCTTAACTGTAGAAAAAAGCAAAATTCTTAGAGGAAAATGCCAAGGTCAGAACCAGAGCTAAACTAGAGTTCTCAGTAACTTAACTTCTAAAGCCCAACTACTGCTCTATGAAATAAAGCCTTCCACTTGTGTACTTTACAGCATTGGTTCTCATCCGGGAGGCTGTGGTCTACTGGGGGGGCCTCAGAAAACTCCCAGGGGGGCTGCAAGACAAATGAAAATAATTATGAAATAGGAGCAAAATATTTAAATCACAGCAGTGCCAAATGTATCATTTTAAAGGAGACTGCTTCATCAATATTCAAAACATGTTACATACAGCATACAATCACTGTCAGTTTCACAAAGTTCCCCTTTAAAGTGCGCTTCGTATTGCAGCACCATGGCTATACTACTGATTGCCCTGTGTACATGGTTGAAGCAGCACTGAGACAGGGCTTACAGAGACAGCACGAACCAGCTGCTTGGGGATAGTCAGCTATACAAATAAAGACCACCAGTAGGAGTAATGGGTTGTGTGCGAAAAGAGTGGGATTAACCAAACGAAGGGAGGAGGCCTCACGGATAGAAAAGAAAAGTGAGTCTCATGTGGAGGGCGAGGTAGCTATAGAGTGGAAGAAAAAAAAAAATCAGAATGATGGTGAACAAAAGCTACAGAGGAGACGAGTGTATGCAGGCTCAGAGGCGGTGAGCACAGGGGTCGCTTCATCAGGAGCCAAAAAAGAGAGACACATAGGAGTATGTGGTGTGTCTGAGTTCAAGAAAACCAGAAAGGATAGTATGGTTTTGTCAGCTAAAGTGTCAATGCTGCTCAGTTAAGGTGTTCCCACGTCCACAAGAGTGGGGTAGATTGTACAATTCATAACATTATTTCTTCTAACCTGCACATCCCTGCACCATTCCTTACTTTTAACCCATTTTGAGCCTCACATCATAATAAATGGTTCTTTTAGGATGATTATATTCACTTCCTTTCCTTCTTGGTAAAGAGGTCACCAGAATATATAGATTGTCTTCATATGTAGACTAGCTGGATAACATTTTTACCTGGAATTTAAATATGTTTCTATGTTCTCATCATGTCCAGATACAGATAGGATGGACTTCCCACATACATACAGCAATTCAAGGTTAATATGGCAGCACAGCACATTGCAACTACTAACCTGTAGTTAGAATAAGAACAGTTTGCTCATAATGACCCTGCAAGAAAAGGTGAAAGAAGGTGACATGCATCACTGCTGTAAAGAACTTTAGTGTTTTACCATGATGGCAAAGCTATGACAGATATACGAAGGAGACAGTGGCTCTACTTTCCACGCTGCAGTCACTTTTCTCTCTTTTTAAAGTCCCACATTACTCTTTTGTCTTTTCTGCTGACTTGATGTTGAATGTGGAAATGAAACAACTTTGCATTTCCACTTGTGTTAACTGCATCCACAGAATAATGAAGTAGCTTCTGTAATTAAGTTATGAAAAAATGACTGCTGTGACTAATTCTGCATTTTTTTAAATTACTTTTAATGTTTTCAGAAATAATTAATAATTTTATGCTTTATTTAAAAAGTAATACATAAGCCAAGTAAGTAGTGAGCAGCTTTTGTTGTTATTAAAAATATCTGCAGTGACAAATTGTGTGCTTTGGTAATTATTGGTTATTACTTATTCTTGAAAATGCCTTCTTGTTTTATGTTTAAGACACTCAAGCAATAGTAAAAATAACTTTTATTTAACAAAAAACATAGACTGATTTTGAAATGTCTTATTAATTTTGTATAATTCTTTAAGAAACAGAGTAACAACACTAAAAGCAAATATGTTCTTATTAATAAATGCAAGTTCAAAAACAAGCAAATTTGTCAAGACTGCAGCAGATGTACAAAAAGGTAAATATCATGATCTGTGTAAGGGACCCACACATATTAATTCAGCAAACTGGGAAACCTTGGAGAACTAAGGGTTCACTACAACTGCCATCCAGTATCACCACAATACTTTTCAGTTTGTGCCTTCATGTAATAGCTTCAGCCATCATATCAATAATAAATACTACCCTAGGTACCAGCTGATTTAGGTATCAGAGCTGATTTAGATATCAGACTTAGGTGATATTAGGTATCTGATTTAGGTATCAGAGCTGATTTGAAAATTAGGTTTTGTAATCCCAACATTAAAAAAGTCAGGTCTTGATGCTGGCAAACAATTTCTACTCTGTCACGCACTTACCTTTTCTATCTAATATCCTTTAGCAAATTTTGGCTTCCCAACTCGAAAATTGTTTAACTTGTAAGAACCTAATGGAAGTTTCTCAGTCCAGCTTCTGAGTACAGAACAAGTATAAAACTGCTATCCACCCATTAACTATTTAATTAGAAATCAGTGTAATAATTATATTAGACCTTATTGAAGCAGGTGAAGCTATCTAATACAATATTCTGGTTATCTGGTTATCTGGCACAGCTCTCCAGCCATTTAAGTCTAACCTAAATGACAGACAAATGTTTGGGTTGTCAACGGCAGGTCCAGCTTAGAGCCACGCACACAAGGAGTTCCTCAAAGCTCTGTTCTTAGTACTTTACTTTTCTGCATTCACTTGTCCTTGCCCGTATTCTTCACAGCTTTGATCAGGTTATCATGTGATGCTGAGATTTATTTTAATGTTAAAAGTACAGTAGGTGCTTATTAGAGATTGTCTAGCTCATGACTTGCCTTGAAGAAATTAAATTCTCACAGAACAAAGCTTATACCCTGGCTTTCTGTACGGAATTTTGGCATCATTTTTATTCCTCCCTTTTTTATTCAATTCACATAAATCCCACTGAGAAAGTCTGTTACTTCCACTACTGTAACATATCTCATAGTTGTTCATTCCTATTATTTCCTGACACTGAAACGCTGCTTTCATCACATTTCGCATTGACTTATGTAACTCTCTACTGGCAGGTGCCCCCTGTAGTCTGTTATCTCAGCTCTAGCTGTTTGTAAAGCCTGCTATAAGAATCCTCACTCAAAATTTGTTTTCTTTCTAGGATTAAACTGTAAAGATGTAAATGGTTTTGCACAAAACTACATCAGTAATTTACATCATTACACTCTTATCCACCCATTCCGGTTTACTAATGTTTGTAATCTTGTTTTGCATGAAAATAATATTCTTTAAGGGTGACAGAAGCTTACACTCTTTTGTACATAGACTCAGGAATAACCTTCCTGAAGTAATTCAGCGTCCTTACGGAATACATCTGAACAGGGAGGCATTTAATGGACCCTGACATTCTTAGACGATCTCTCAGTTCTTCCTCTCCATGCAGGTTTTTATGGTGGTATTCTGTAGTTCAAACTATGTTATTTATTTGTTGTCTTCTGGAATGTTGTATTTTTTTCCTGTTTATTGTTTTATTGTACTGACCTGGTGTTTGTTTTATGTAGAAACCATTTAATTTGTGTTTCTATTTGGTATTATGTATTAATTTTTTTCTATACTTCCGTTACTTTTTCACCCTTTTGAATATCTGCAAAGCACTTCCAGCATATGAAAAGTGATACATAGATAAAATATATTATTGTTATTGTTATTATTATTATAAAGTCCCTTATTATTAGAAAGTCCCTGAAGTGTTCGCTGTTATTACAATGTAAAAGCTGCAGTGCTATAATATTGTCACTGCACTGAAGAAAGTAAGTACGCTTCAATCTAGTCCAACCATGATTCCCATGATAAAAATGCACTTCTTTATAATATTTGGACAGATTCAATTCATAAAACAATACAATTATAAAATTGGAATTTATAATGTTTTAATTTTAAAGTAGTCTTTTGTTAGAAAAAAACTTGCTCTGGAACTCTTCAGTGATCAAGTTTAAATGTGATATATAATAACAAGGCTGTTGGGCTAAATACTAATGAAATATGTAAAGTTTCTGAAAATATGTAATATTACTAGCATCTGCCCTCCTCATATCTTTAGCCATGTCAGAATTTTCTTCTTCTTTTTTGTAATTCTTGTGTGTATTTGGATTACTGTTCTTTATATTAGTTATATGCGGCGGAGTGGTGGCTCTGAGGCTAGGGATCTGCACTGGCAATCGGAAGGTTGCCGGTTCGAATGCCGTAAATGCCAAAAGGGACTCTGCTCTGTTGGGCCCTTAAGCAAGGCCCTTAACCTGCAATTGCTAAGCGCTTTGAGTAGTGAGAAAAGCGCTATATAAATGCAAAAAATTATTATTATTATTATTGCTAAAGTTCCTCAGTTCTGTAAAAGCTAACTTTCCCCTTGGGGCAAATAAGGTACTATCTATCTATTGAGATCTATAAGAAATATACACAAGAAGTTATGTATGCGTGTTACCAAGCTTTATCACATACAGTATATGTGTGTGTGTGAGCCAAACATTATTAATCACACTTCAGACTTTGCCAAGTACTTCTGAAAAAAAAATCATTTGCTTTCTTTTCTTATCCAGAACTCACAGGAAAACCCCACTGGCAGCTGTGAACTTCTCTGCCTGCCACTTTTGGAATTACTTTGTTCACACAACCTTGAAACAGTCTGTGATCTTCTGCTGGAAGCAAGCTGAGGAGGACAAAGAGGAGAAGAAAGAGTTCTCAACTTTTATAGTTACTATACATTTTTGGCATGGAATGTTTTGGAGGGTTGTCTCTTCCAGCTGATCATATAGGAGAACATCTAATTAAAGAAGTGTCTGGGAAACATCTATACACTAAATCACCTCTTCTCAACTGCAAGTTTTGAGGTGCACTGATAGAAACAAGACACAACTGCATTTGAATAAGAAGCCTGTGTAACTTTAAATGTACAAAAAGCCCTACATTTTTTATTTCATCAAGACAGGGTAGGAAACCGATTGCCAATGATCTATTTTTTATTCTCTGTCTCTGTCTTATTCCTGAAATCAGTTACTATTGTTTTCTGCCGAGTTGCCCCATCCTCTGTGTGTCTCTTCTGGCTACCTATAAGAGAGTCATCCAAACGGTGAATCTGTTGGGGCACAAGGTGTGCAAGCATAGCACCCTAAAACTCTTCAAGTTGGCAATGAGGATGTGCTGAGGTGTCACCTGTTGCGTGGCTGTGCTCGAGCCCTAATTTGGGATCCTAATGTGGTTTGTCGTGTGGTGGGTACAGCAATGCACAGTGTCAGTGCATGCTCCCAACCTCTCAATGAGGATGTGATACAAGGACTAAACTGACACAGCACAGTTGTAAGCCTAAAAGGGTGAGTATTGCTTTTATTGCTCTTTTTGTGAAAGATTGTGCCTCTGTGGTGTTAGTGAGTCCAGGTACTACAAGAAATGTATGATATCTATTGGCATTGTCAATATTACATATCTCATTATCATATTATTTCAATTAATAGTTCAACAGAGTCATTAAGCTGTTCTTATGATGAGGTACCATAAAGGGGCATGTAATTAAAATTTTAGAAAGCAGTAGGATTTCAAAGCACTCATCCTTATCCGAAGAGGAAAAGCAGGAATAAGGGCAGAGGTTAATGTGAAGAGATACCCATAGCTGGTCAGGGAGTGCGGAGGTGAAACTAGAATATTCAAGAGAATTACAAATACTTTTTTTATCCTGGTATCTTGAGTACTGTGAACAATTTTAGGGTTGTAAAAAAGAGGGTTTTGTTGACATCTAAAAAGCCCGAAGATCAGATTTAACCCTAAAGTTGGGGGAAATTAATAACTTTTTTAGCTCCTGAGATGTGCTGTATATACAAGTGTAATCAAATGAAATTGGCAGTAGTAGTCCCCTGTTATAATACATACAATCTAGTAAATTAAAGAATACTCCTACATTAGGACAGAACTGGAGATCAATAAATTAGTCAAATGCAAAACAAAGAAAAGGGTGAGCTTGAAAGAATTTCTCATTTCGAGTCTGGAGAAAATCACACAGAATATGTAGGGCCAACACCACCATTAAGGTGAATTAGGCATTTGCCTAGGGCACAGATCATAAAGGGGGAAAAAACAGCTGCATGGACTACCTATTGAACAGTCGGTTACTGCACTAATAAGCTGGGCCTAGAGCACAAAATAACTTAGCACCAGCATTGAGAATATGCTCAAAAAGATCTGGATACTGAGTAAGCTGCTAGCTGATCAAATTTCATGGTGGGACCTACACTGAAAACCAATTGTCAAAACTGACAGTGAGTTTGGTCGTAATATTTCTGAAATACAAAATGCACAACTGTGTGAAAAAAATAAAAGTCTACATTGTGAAATTAATCAGGTAAAGCAAGACTGGAATAAATGTAGCTAGAAGAAAGGCAGTATGAATAGGTATTAAAGTTAAGGAAAACGTAGAGCGGTCAATTGATACGAACTGGGATACACTAGAAGAGAAAACAGCCCACTGTAGGAGGTGAGTAAATAAGAGGAGTTCGAAAAAACATTTCTGGCCTACAACTGAAGTTTGTAAGTAAATTTGACAAGCACGGAGCAAAGTGTAAGAAGTGTGAAAAGTTCAAATATTTTGATGAAGAATGTCTCTAGAACAAGGCAGAAAAAAAACAGACAGAGCTAAATGCAATATTTTGGTGATCTGAGGCACATGGCAGATAAACACCAAGTGAAGCAGTTTCTACACACACAAAAGTCAATACCTTCTGCACAGATGAGGACATTTCAAGAAAATCAGTCTAAAACATGTTAGAGATCATGCATTGATCATGCATCAGTACTCAGCCACAGGCACAGAAGATAAAATAAATAAAAGCTAGGAATTTCTCCACCCTAGTACTTTGGTCACTAATGTGGTCAATAAAGGGGGGCAATTGATGATACTGAATATTGCACTATTGAGGGCATGAATACATGTGCATTGTTTGATGCTGATACTTCTGTGGCCATCGCTCAAAGATTATATTTAAATCTACCTCACAGAAAGCCAGCAAAACAATCATATGAATCCAGCAAAAATAAACTGTTTTAATAATGTATAATAGTCCTTAAAGTCTCCGGGATGAAAATAAACTGTAAATAATGTGGCAAATGGGTGGAAGTGGTGGATGAGACAGTGCTGATTTATCATTTCATGTTCTAACCTGGCTAATACAGACGGGGGTCACAGGGATGGCTGAGTCTCTACCAAATAGCATAGGATACAAGGCAGGAACAAACCCTGGAAAGGACACCAGCCCAGTGCAAGGTGAACACACACACATCTACTTCCACACATTCACCAAACCAGTATTTCCAAATATTTTATTTCTTTTTAATAAACAAGTTATCAAATAAAACTACAAAACAAGTAAAAACTGTTTAACATCTGAATTATTTTTATTTATTTTATTTATAAGCTTGTTTGAAATTCAGTTATTTTGTATATATTTTGTAAGTTATCTGTATGGAACACCTCAACTCAGATCACTGTGTTAGAATCATTCTAACCTCGGACAGTGAGGAATCATATATTACTAAATTCCATCCAGATCATGTCCAAGCAGCCTGACCTCATATTGTACTGATATATTGTTAGAGACAAAAAGAGATATGTTGAATAGACATAGAAGCAATACCAGATTAGGCTGCAGAGATATGTCAGCAGAAGATGAAGTGTACTAGAGTGGAATGTGTAATCACTTTGTACATCTAAGCCTCAAGCCTGATGATTCTATGACAAAGGAAATTGAAGGGCATTCTTTCAGATGTAGAAATATGTTGCAGGGACCCTGAATGTTTCACAATTATGTTAAAAGCCTCAGTTCACATTGTGTTATAATGTCAAGCTTTGCTTTGCTTCACTGACAGCATATTATACGAACGGTCACTAGGATAAATGCCGTAACTATTTTTTATCATTTCATTCTCAATGTTTTCATAATAAATGACCCACCATCACAAAATACTGTATGGCATCAAACTCTTTAATAAACATCCATCCATCAATCCATTTTCCAACCCGCTGAATTCGAACACAGGGTCACGGTGGTCTGCTGGAGCCATTCCCAGCCAACACAGGGCACAAGGCAGGGAACCAATCCTGGGCAGGGTGCCAACCCACCACAGGACACACACAAACACACACTAGGGCCAATTTAGAATCACCAATCCACCTAACCTGCATGTCTTTGGACTGTGGGAGGAAACCGGAGCGCCCGGAGGAAACCCACGCAGACACGGGGAGAACATGCAAACTCCACGCAGGGAGGACCCGGGAAGCGAACCCGGGTCCCCAGATCTCCCAACTGCGAGGCAGCAGCGCTACCCACTGCGCCACCGTGCCGCCCCTTTAATAAACATATTTTTTTTAAAGATTTCAAATGTTGGAAAAAATCTGAATTCCATTCAATTTGCATGTCTCTGTCCCTCTTCAATTTTTCAATAAAAATTTGATAACCATGGTGGCACATATCATTTTTGTCTCTTACAAAATATCAATATAATACGAGGTCAGGCTACTTGGACATGATCTGAATGGAATTTAGTCATATATGATTCCTCAGTGTCCGAGATTAGAATGATTCTGACACAGTGATCTGAGTAGGAGTGTTGCATACAGTCAGATTACAAAAACATATTTCTCAGACTTAAAAAACAAAAATGCTTCTTCAGATATATATGATACATTTAACCACAATGGTACAATTTGGACACCCAGCAAGTAGCAGAATGCCCTCAGTTTAACAGTAATCCACTAGTCATTGTTCCAGTAGTCTCAATGGCCAATCCATCCCTGCACTCCACCTCATATATAGACCTTTCATTATTATACCAGTGATATAAGAACTCTTGGCTTATACCATAAGCTCTGGCACTCACAAGTACATTAACATTTCATCTTTTAAGGTGAGACATAATAGTGATCTGTTACTATTTTATACAGTAAACAGTTCCATCTAGTTCACAAAATAATTAAGCACCATCAAGTATGCCATCTTGATTTAACTTTAAAGGAATACTCCACCCATGTATTTGTTGTGGTGACATTGTTAAATGTTTTAAAAAAACACCCATGTAAAAAATAAATAATCCATGTCTTTTACTCAGTTGCTAGCTCAAAATGTAAAAACAAAAGCATATTTGCTAAAACGTCAAAGAGTTACTTCCTGAATTATCAATGGCTAAGTAAACAGGAAACCCACATTTTTACATGAACATTTTTCACAGCATTTGGCAATGTCCATCACTGGTCATCTATTGATCCCATGAGAATCACTCTTAGTTAATTTCTCTAAGAAAACATGAGATTAACATTTTTCTCAGCTACCACTACAAAGAAAATTTGGTAAGTAACATTTAAAAAATGTTTTTGAGTGGTGTATTCCTTTAAGGGAGAGTCTTCATCAGCAATAACCTAAACATCTCTTTACCACTGATGACTGAAGATGATTGTGCAAGTGACTTCTTGCATTGTTGGCATGTGCTGCAATGTTGTATGTTGCTTCAAAGATCCACCTTCACTGTAGGCCACATATGACTCCCACGATCTTCATCAGTATTTACATTTCAAGATATCTATCAAAAGTGCTAGACCCGACAGCGTTAAGGAATTTAGGGAAAGGTTCTTTCATAACTACTTGTTTATAGCTCCCAAACTTAGAAGAAATACTTTAATTTGTATTAACGCTAACCCTAATGCCTTGATGTGACCTCTTCTATTTTTAGACTGTTCTGTTAACATCTGACATACAGAAAACTATGTGACTAAAAGTGAGCTACTGTACATCATGCATGACAATGGGCATATCTGAGCTCTGCAACTAAAAACCCTGTCCCGAGCCATGTTGGCAACACCCTGGATTACCTGGTGTGACCATCAAGGGATGATGCAGCACCCCAAACCTCAAATGAAAGAATTATTATTAATAATAATAATTCTAAAAAGGCTTCAAAAATGACATAGAGCAAAATATAATTCTTTTTCCCTTTCTTTTCTTCACCTCCACACCTCCTAGGCGAGCTTTGCCTGTCCTCTACACCTGACTACAACTTCTCTGGATGAGATCGAGTGGCTTTTTTTATGCTAGACCGGGACTACTTCCAGTGCTACGGCATAGCCATTTGGAAATACTTCTGGGTCAATCTGAAGTCCCAACTAATAAGGATTGTTAATTCCTTCAGCTCCCAACAGAGCTGTCTCACTGGACTACAGGTTCCAGTATGGCCTGCGGGTGTCCGCGTAGAGATCTTAAAGCAACACTGCAACCTAGTGTTTTGGGGGAGAAAATATTTAGCAGTGCTCATCTGCCCCTAGTCCTTCCATTGTACTGGCCCTTACTGGCAGGGTAAGGTTCCTTGATTAATCCTGGTTGATGTGCCAGCCCACACGTGCTGTCCAATACACTGGGAAGATAATTCCTGAAGTTGAAAGTTCCCATAGGCCGACTAGAGTCTAATTTCTAGCGTTCTTATCAATAGCAACTATATTGGTTTCCCAAAGTCTGTTATTCCACACCATGGCCTATTTTCATTAAAAAAAGGACACCTCCTCCCTCAGACTGTTTGTTTATTCACTTCTTCAAAGTTCTTTGTCTTGGGATTTCATCTGCCCTGTTAAAAACAGAAATTCTTTTAATGAAGGTGTTCATAAGACTTCAACAGAAACTTATCCAACCGATCCAACACTAAATACAATCACTGATGAAGCTGTAATGACACCACAGAGGCTATGATGAGTAATAGTAACATGCTCATGATCACATCCTCCAAGATATAGTGTTCATGTGAATTTTCTGATCTTGATTATGGTCTTGTTCTTTCTGCTTTCAATTAAGATAAACTGAACTACTGTCCTATCTTGAGTATGTTCTGGCCTGGAGATACTGGATTTATTTTGCCTGTAATATTGTGAACTCACCCCTCTTATGTCACCCCTCTTATTTCAGGGCTCTGGGACAAAGCCTGCCATATGGATTGCTTTACTTGACTCCAGTAATATTTTCAGACAGGTTAATCCCACTCCACAAAAATCTCCTTTTGATCATCCTAGTCTTTCTGTTCTATTGCCTTTGAATCATCAAGGAACTGTACAGAGACTTAAGTAGGTTTAATAAATGTAAAGTGAGTAAATGAAGTAAAATTTTGCCTTATCTCGTAATTATTACTAAATGACTTACTCTTTAGAGAGCTAGAACTAAAGAAGATCTTATCAGTCTTTTAGAATTGCAAATTAAACACATGGCCACTGATGTAAATTGACCCTTTTTTGACCTTCCTGACGATGCTGTGAAAATCAATTAAAACACCAATTCGAGACCCTCCACTAAATATTTATAAATATATAATTTCCCATAAAAAGGTGTCTTTTTGTGGCAGGGAGAACTCTTGTTTCTTCAGCTTTTGTGCATGGCTTTTGTTTTTTCCCTTTTGGATGACCACTGACCTTTCTTCCATTCTAGGTTAATTAAACCCAGAGTAGTCTTAATGCAGTGATGAACTTTATCATCCTGAACTATATTTCAAGGTGAACAAACATTTCACTTAGTAACACATTTTTACAGAAATATAAAACACAATAGATAAAAGTGAGACATCTCCAAAATATGCAGGTTTGCAACAAGCTTTTAAGGACATTAAGAACAGGCAATCAATCAAAGATTTTAAGACTTGTGCAGAGTATTTTTGAAATATGTTTTTGCAGTATTGCCGGTGCATTCATAATACATATTTAAATATCTCAAAGGTAAAGTTTAAATCCCCTTTAAGACAATTTGCAAAAATTGCATTCATTACTTATTAAGCAATGTCAGTTGAAAATTTTACAGTCATTGATCATTGATACTATTTTTAAATTATAACCAACAAATGAAAAATACACATATACATCACTTGCTTGTTAGACTTATTACCAAATGTACAAGGGGTTTAGCAAACCATTTGGTTGCAGTGTTGTGAATTATTACATTATTAAGAGATGCATTTATTATGTGTATTTTGTTGCCTGGAAGCCATTCCTAATAGCCAGTTTCCAGACATTTTGAAAACCTGATGGATGTTAGTTAATCTGTGTTGTCAACTACAGAGTCTATATCCATTAATCACTAGTTTTAAATGATCACTAAAAAGGGAATATTCATAACTATGTCCAGATCCGTTAAACTACTTAAGTAACTCAGAGGAATTTTCCCCTTGTGACATCAAAAATAGTGTTCATGCCAAATCTTATGCATGCATAATAAATTATCCTAGTTATGCTTTATATATGCTGTATATGTAGGATAGTAGTTAGATGACATTTTCCTAGTGTATGAAATAATTAATATAGAACAGAACAAAATACAGAAATATAGCATTCTTCATATTAGATAACAGTATTTTATATGTAATAAAGAATGTTTTATTAAACCCTTTTTGAATTTGAAGAGTATTTTCACAGATAGACTGGCACAGAGAGAATACTTTCTACCTTTTTACTCAGACTGTTTTTTTGTTGTAGTTAACATGGTGTCAAGAGGATGAGCAGTTATTGTATTTAATTGGTTAAGTCACATATTTAATTCTGAGTTGTTTTTCCAGTTCATTTGCATTAGTTATTATGTCTTTGTCATTTTACCTCGTGTTCAAGGGCATTTTCTAAGTTGACCAGAGAGCCCGCATTAATTCCCTGTGTGTAATTGGGTCAAGAGTGTCGGTCTGCAGTGTCTAGGACATGTTTTGGTCCCTTGTGACCTTGATGGCATTTAAAAAGGAAGATTATATAGAGTACAGATGTTTATTTTGTACTTGTCTTGAGGATTCAGTTTTTGTTGTAGTGGGGCCTGGGGCCATAATGCTGAGGCAGCGCTGAAGTGAAGGTCAAATGTGTTACGTTTTGCCACTATTCTTATGATAGGGACTAGGTAGCAGGGAAGGAGTTATTTTCTGGTTATTCTTTTAATACCTGTAATAGCAAAAGGCGTAAACTCTAAACTTAATTGGAATCCATTGCAGTGAGTAAAAGAGTTTTAGGTCATTGCTATCAAGATTTGACTGCTGTAGAGTAGTAGATAATTTGAATATTCTTACAATAAGGTATTGCAGTAGTTACTGTAATTCAGCAGACACAAATGAATTTTCCATATTCTGCATATTAGAAAAACAACCTAATTCTTCAACATTTGTAAACTGGATAAAAATTATGTAAAAATCTGATGCTGAAAGGTTAAATCAGTGTTAAAAACAGTCAAATTAAAACTTAAGGACTTTGAATTGAGTACTGCCTTACTACATGCAGTATCAACCACTAAAGGACACAAACTCAGATTGCAGACATAAAGAAAGTACTATCTTCAGTGTTCTGCAAGTTTTAAAAAATTGATAAATTGGTGCATGGAAGTCTCACCCACACAAGTCTAATGTATCATACTGTAATACCCATGTGCAGGGATTAACTATTGATAATTACCATCTGTTAAGAATGTCCTTGTACATCTTGTCGTAATTAGTATATTAACACATCCCCAACAAACCATATTAATCTTTAAGCTCTGTTTTCTTTCTCTGTAAACTTTTAAGCTTACACTTTCTTATCACTGAAATTTTTGTAATGTATTTTGGTTTTTTTTTTGTATATACATTTCCATGGATAAAGTTGTCTTTTTTGTGATAAAACTTTATTAATTGTAAAAAAGAAATGACTAAACTCCTAGTCTTCAAAAAATATGTAGATAAAGGAATAACATATCCCAACTAGCCCTTACCCCCAACCCCTAAGCCATAAGGAACCAACCAACCTCAGCAACTACTAGAAAGGGCATCACCCCACCACTGGACCAACAATTAAGTAAAGGAGATTTAGCACCCATCATCACTGATTGCTGGACGTCCAGCTACCTACACACATGGCAAAAGAAAACAGTTTCTTGATATTTGAAGCAGATAACTCATTAATCCACTGTGCTGGGAAATCAAGAAGAAACAAATTATAGAAAGAGTCAATAGAAACAGATTAAAGGAATTTCCACCAAAAAGCTAGTGCTAACTTTGCTGCGATGGTACCCAGAGATAATATTCTATACTGGATTGAACTGTGAGACGGTACAGGGAGGCCCAATAGAAAGAAAATGGATGTAAGATTAATTTTAGTAGACAGGATGGATGAAGGATAGGTGGAAATGTAGGAACAATAGGGAAAGACAAATGGACAGTTCCTAAGCATGTAGAGGAACATTTTCGAAACACTGAAGGAGGAGGTGTAACAGAAATGATCAATAGATAAACCCACTGCAAAGGTTTCATTAGGAGTAAAATATAAATGATGAGCAGAATTGAACCAAGATGGCTGCTGATTTTGATTCCAGAAGGACAGAATGATGGTTACAAAAATATCTTACCAACTTTGTAATAAATTGATAGAGGATAGTGTGAAATCTAGAGGACCCCAAAGAGCCCCAGAACCCAAACACAAATGCACAAACACAAGTTACGGGTTCAAATACTTGACTTATTATATAAAAATATCTTGCCAGGTTTTCATGGTTGCCCAATCCAAATTCAGTTCTTTCTTCTCTCTTTTTTCCTTTGTATGTCCTCTCCAGTGAATGTTGCTTTCCTTCCTCCCAGCTCTGAGTCAACGGAGGAGGCCATATGAATCCCCTTTATGTTAGACCCAGGAGTACTTCCAGTGCCAGGGCATAGCCGGAAGGAAGCACTTCGGGGTTCGATGGAAGTCCCGAAAAGTAGGGTTCATGAATCCCTTTGGTACCCCCTGATGGCACCCTGCAGGGCTGTTCCATGGGACTACAGTTTCCAACATTCCCTGTGGGTATCCATAAAGGTAGTGTAACCCAGGGTGCTGCCGTTCTGGGGAAAATAAAACCTAAATTGGTTGTCTTCCCCAGTCCTTCCATTATATTTGCCTCCCAGCCTGGTATGGATCCTTTTACACTCCCAGCCAGGATGTCAGTCCCTGGATGCCATTTCTAACAATACACAATGGCATTACCACATTACATGTAAAGGTAAGGACTTGCGGGATATTTAACCTAATGCAGCTTAAAGTGTGGCAAATGGTTTTTTATGAGGTGCGAAGGAAAAAAGAAAATCTTACAGTTGTGAGAGACGGCCGGCAGCTTACCCCGGCCAACACATCCAGGCCGCTAGATGGAGTCCTCCCTGCAGCATGGAGGTGCCCCGGATTCCCGCAGGGCATCATGGGAGATGGAGTTCGACTTCACAGCCCTGCTGGGTGCCATGGGTGCCATTGGGTGACTCGGCAGGGAGATGCAGGGATTTTTATTTTCCCTATAGTACTCCCAAGTCACGGGGACGGAAGAACAGAAGTACTTCCGGGCTGAAGAAAAATATTAGTCTTTATCTGACCCGGAAGTGCTATTGAATCACATGGACTGAAGGACAGGAGCACTTCTAGGCCTAGGACTATTTAATGGACTGGTGCAGACCCAGCAAGCTGAGCCGGAGTTGGGAGGGAGTGTGACGGAGCTGCTGGGAGTGGAGGACTGGTTTATTGTAGTGTATTGTTATTATTGATTTATGGTGGTGGAGATGCTTTGGGGCACTTTGAAGAAGAATATTAAAATACTTCTGTGTGCTTTTAAACCAGTGTCTGCATCGGTCTGTTGGGTTTCACAGGGCAACAGCGCCCTCAAGCGTCCACATACTTACACAGTACATAGGATGAAAGGGAAGTGGGAGGATGGATGCATAGGTAGCAACAAACCATGTATCTTAACATTTAAGGCCTGACCTAAATTAAGGATAAAAGAAAAAAGAAAGGGTTGAAGAACCTAGACCTCAATGCCTGGAATACAGAATCACCAAAAACATCTCCCCGAGTATTAATACCTTGATGTGTCTATAGCAGAAATAAGATGGAATATCCACCAATACAAAGGTTTTTATTGTGGATAACAGGAGTATGAAAGTGCATTAAATAATACAGATTATTCTAAGGAACAATCTCTCAAGGTAGGTGAAAGTGTGTAGAGAACAGGAAAAACTAGCATATGTTCAATGGGAAGCTAAAACGGATGATTGGGAGGAGTGTCCAGCTATATCCAGATAGGCCACAGGGTATATGCCCAGTGATATAATGTAGAAACTCAACCAATTTTACCACAAGGATAGAAAATGTTTGTTATTTCCTGCAATTCCCAAGGAAGTGGGAAAGGAGAGATCTAATTTCAAGAAGGGAAAACATTGAGCTAACAAAATTTATACAGTAGCTAATATTCATTTTAATAATTGGCGAACCAGAAGGAAAAGACAGTATATATGTTAATTCAGGCAGAGAGGAAATTCTTAAAGGTCCTGCAATAATTTGAGGTAACTAAGTTTGGCAGAAAATAAAAATGTCATTGACAAGATATTTAACACTACAATCCATGAAGCTTAGATTTTTTTCGTTGTCCCTGACCTCCTTAAATCTTCCTACGCCAAGAAGCTTGTCTCTGCGCTAACAGCCCACTTTGCTTTGCAAATGTGTAGATTAGCAGAATGCAGCCTGCTACACCCACCATCCCCTTATTCAATCAGATGAAAGCATCAACTTCCTGCATTCCTCACAGCTGAAGTCTGAGTTGAAGTGTTTATCTGGTGATGCGTTTGTAAGGAATTATATAGGTACTGAAATACTGTAATTTGAAATACATACATTTCATGTGTATTCCCTGTTTTAACGATCTGTGTAAATATAGAATGATAGAGGAAATGTGAGAAAGAAATGCTGAACACACAGCTATAACAGAAAATGTTTAATATATGATAGGCTGGGATTGGCTCCAGCAGACCCCCGTGACCCTGTAGTTAGGATATAGCGGGTTGGATAATGGATGGATGATAGTAATAATGACAGAAAATGTTTTCGTATGTTACAGTGAAGTGTAGTATGTGTGAAGACTGAAGCCCAAATATACAAGAAACACTTTCACAAAAGTTGTAACAAAATAAGTATGCTTTTATTCAAGAATAAAACCGAAGAAAAAGAAATAGCTCAATTGTCATGTTGCTCTAGACCAACTATTAGTTGGTACAAAGTAAAATACATACAGCAGGTGTGTGTTTGTGCGTTTCATTTTCAGCCAGTTGTCACAGTGGTAATACTAGTCTGTCACGGATCTGCACAGATGGCACAGTGGATAAGCTACCATTTAGCAATGATGAGGTAATAGGTCTGAATCCACTGTTTTGTCTTGGTAGAGTAATATTTTACTCTACTTTCCCCTTTTGTATTATTAATATGTAGCCTTTGTCAAAATGCCTCAAATCACACAGACTTACCACTGTATATAAGGTATTGTACCATATAACTTCTCCCCACCTTCCATTCTACATGTATAACCTCAGGCAATTAGGTGTAATAAAAGACAAGCAGGAGTTAAGTTACAATTTAAACAATGTATTAATGATAATATTCATAAATAATAGCAATGTGCAAAGTACATTTGAATATTGGCAACCATACAACCTGATAAATGCTGATGTGTAGTTTCAGGCGGCACACTCACTTGTTACTTAAAATGTCTCTAGTTAAGGCATCATTTTGTGGTCAGCTTTCTTCAGAAGAGGCCACATGCATGTCTCAATATGGCTGCCGAGCAGTGCTCTTCATTGTGTTGTCCTTTTCAGTTCATGGTGTGAGAGATGGTCTTTCATCAGTTTGGTAAGAGAGAGAGTGCGGTAAAGCAAGCAAATGTATAGGTTTTCTGTCCAACCCCTACAGCCAATAGGGCATCATGGTACTTAAAGGCTTTTGATACAAGACAGTTCTAAACAGCCATACTTCAGACCAATGGGGGGACAGAAAACCTTCACACCTGCCCTCCAAACCATGTGTTAAGGTAAAGCTTGTCAGTTAGGCAGCCTGGCTTTCCTGTGGGGGTTGACTGAGAGACTTTAGCAGAGAAATATTAGTCAAACTTGTTTGAGGCACTTCCCCCGACCTTGTTGTTAAATTACAAAGAGACTCATTCCTAAAAGAGGGGAAGGGGTTCTTAATCCATTGCTGTTATTATCAATAATATAACACTAATATTACATTGCTTTGTCTAAGTTACAAATAAAGACATAGAAAATATTTATCAACTTGAATGCAAAATGGACAGTGGACCAGCTCTACACCCTTAGCAGAGTCCTGGAGGGTGCATGGGAGTTCGCCCAACCAGTCTACATGTGTTTTGTGGACTTGGAAAAGGCATTCGACCGTGTCCCTCAGGGAATCCTGTGGGGGGTACTCCGAGAGTATGTGGTACTGGACCCCCTGATAAGGGCTGTTCGGTCCCTGTACGATCGGTGTCAGAGCTTGGTCCGCATTGCCGGCAGTAAGTTGAAACCATTTCCAGTGAGAGTTGGACTCCGCCAGGGCTGCCCTTTGTCATCAATTCTGTTCATAACTTTTATGGACAGAATTCCTAGGCGCAGCCAGGGCATTGAGGGGGTCCGGTTTGGTGGACTCAGGATTGGGTCACTGCTTTTTGCAGATGATGTTATCCTGTTTGCTTCATCAGGCCGTGATCTTCAGCTCTCTCTGGATCGGTTCGCAGCTGAGTGTGAAGCGGTCGGGATGGGAATCAGCACCTCCAAATCCGAGACCATGGTCCTCAGCCGGAAAAGGGTGGAGTGTCCTCTCAGGGTGGAAGGTGAGATCCAGCCCCAAGTGGAGGAGTTCAGGTATCTCGGGGTCTTGTTCACGAGTGAGGGAAGAATGGAGCATAAGATCGACAAGCGGATCAGTGCGGCGTTAGCAGTGATACGGGCTCTGCATTGGTCTGTCATGGTCTCCATTTACCAGTCGATCTATGTTCCTACCCTCACCTATGGTCATGAGCAATGGGTAGTGACCGAAAGAACGAGATCGCGAATACAAGCGGCTGAAATGAGTTTCCTCCGTAGGGTGTCTGGGCTTTCCCTTAAAGATAGGGTGAGAAGCTCAGTCATCTGGGAGGGGCTCAGAGTAGAGCCGCTGCTCCTCCGCATCAAAAGGAGTCAGATGAGGTGGCTCGGGCATCTGATCAGGATGCCTCCTGGACGCCTCCCTTGTGAGGTGTTCCGGGCACGTCTAACCGGGAGGAGGCCCGGGGAAGACCCAGAACATGCTGGAGGGACTATGTCTCTTGGCTGGCCTGGGAACGCCTTGGGATTCCCCCAGAAGAGCTAGAAGAAGTGGCCGGGGAGAGGGAAGTCTGGGCATCTCTGCTCAAGCTGCTGCCCCCGCGACCCAACCTCGGATAAGCAGAAGAGAATGGATGGATGGATGGATGGATGGATGAATGCAAAATATCACATCACAACACCCCTGTTGTCTCTGCATTTAGCACTTTGAGTAGTGAGCTTCTATTATTTTTATTATTATTATCACACCATAAAAACATACATTTGATGTGAGTCTGTAACATTCAGTGTTACATCAACATGTCATTTGAACATTTGTTTAATAGTTTTATTCTTGGATTCTTGAATAAAACTGAATTTGAACAATTTTTTTATTCAGTTTAATTCTTGGATACTTGAATAGAAAAATCATTCAAATAACATGTTAATTTGAATGTCCGTGTGCAAAGAAAAGTAACATCCACCATAGACACTGACATTGCTCAACAAGACACCAAAAAGATGGTGAGCTGCATTTGTGTGTTTGCTTTTATCCCTTCAGTGCTATCTTTTAAAATTACCATAAATTTACACCTGCTGTTACAGATTTAAATCAAATGTATGTGTTTATTATATAATAATAGTAGCAGCTCACTACTCAAAACAGTAAACATGAGGAAGAGCCAGGCTCGAACCCCCAGCCTCTTGATTATGAGACAGTAGTTCTTACCTCTGCACTAACCAAGCTGATATGTCTTCTTTCTATCGATTGATAGTTGGGCTTCAATTTTTACACATTGCCAATAAGATGTAAATCGAACAATTTCTGTTTCTTCGGTTATATTCTTGAGTTAAAACACACTTGTTTTGTTATATCTTTTGCGACAGTATTTATTTGTTTTTTGGACTTCAGCCTTCACACATTATACACTTCACGTTAATATTTTGTCAATTACTACTATAGCATGAAAAAAGTTTCTGTTTTAGTTGTGTTCAATATTTCTTGCCTCGCCTTTCCTGTCATCCTACATTTACCCAGATCGTTGTAAACATGGAACACACATGAAATGTATGTATTCCAAATAACGATACATTGTATATTATTTACCCTATACACCACACTCCCAGATAAAGTGACTTCAGCTCTGAGAATTTTGTCTGAGTTCAGCTGCCTCGGTGGGGGATGAGTGAGCAGGCTGCCTGCTGCCAGTGTTGATTGAAAACATTTGCAAAACAAAGATGCTGATGAGGAGGTGTAAGAGAATTTAAGATGGCCCAGCATTATGAATATTTTCAAAGGCTTCAGGGATTTTAATGTTAAATTGCCTTTATATTAATTTGTCAGGGGGGTGAAAGATTCATTTTGTGGATAAAATTTCTAGATGTAGCCGAGGAGTGGAAGGTATCCAGTTCAGGTACCTAAGGTTTGCATCTCTGCTTTTAGAGATGATGTGATCTTGTTGACTTCATCTGGCTTTGAACTCAGATACTCACTGTTGCAGTTTTCAGCCCAGTGTGACGCAGTAAGCATAACAGGTTTAAGTGTCTTGGGGTCTTGCTCATGAGTAAGAGAAGAAGAATGGGAAATTGACAGGCAGATTGGAATAGTGTCTGCAGTTATGTGGATATTGCACAGGTCTGTCAAGATGAAGAGAGAGCTGAGCCAAAAGTAAAGGCTCTATTTTTACTGGTCAATCTATGTCCCTGTCCTCACCTCACCTAGTGACCAAAAGAACTAGATTGAAAATACAAGTGGTAAAAATGAACGTTTCCCTTTGTTGGGTGTCTGGGCTCAGCCTTACAGATACAGTGAGGAGAACAGAACAGACATATGGGTGGAGCTTAAAGTCGTGCTGCTGCACAAAGAAAGGAGCCAGTTGAGGTGGTTTTGACATCTGATTAGGATGCCCCCTGCATGCTTCTCTGGGGAGATGTTTGGGCATGTCCAACTGGGAGGAGATCTTGAAGCAGACCCAGAACACACTGGTGTGTATTATATCTCTCAGCTGGCTTGAGAATGCCTTGATATCCCCCAGGAGGAGTTAAATGGCGTAGCAGGGAGAAGGGATAGATAGATAGATAGATAGATAGATAGATAGATAGATAGATAGATAGATAGATAGATAGATAGATAGATAGATACTTTATTAATCCCAAGGGGAAATTCACATACTCCAGCAGCAGCATACTGATACAAAAAAAAAAAATAAAGAGTAATAAATAAATAGATGCCTGGGCATCTTTGCTTAGGCAGCTTATCCTCTGCCCTGGGTAAGTAGCATAAAATGGATGGATGACAGGGGGTGAAAAAAGTGAGTAGATTTGGAGAAATTAATTTTGTAACCTAAAACAGCTTCAGAAGCGCTGACCAAATGGAGTAAATGACATAGATCTTAGAAGGTTTTACCAAGAAATTGCAGAATATCTACAGCACAAATAAATGTGCTTGACACCAGGTGTGTTAATAGTTGTGGCGATTATGAAATGCAAATGCATAGATGATTGGCCTCACTGCTTCGCATAAAGCTACATTATTATGAAGATAGAGAACACTGAGACAGAAGCAGCTTGTGACTTGCTGCGTAAGAGGGCCTTCAAGGCTGAGAAGAAAACATCTGGGCATACTGTATGCTGATGGTTTTGTTACTAATCAAGTGAACAAAGTACACCCTGGGGAGCTTCATTAATGTAAAAGTACTGATAAAGGAAAGCTGGGCCACTTGAAGACATTATTGTTTAAAGTAGACTTTCTAAAATGGTCATTTGTATATTGACTAACCAATCAGGCTATTGATTAATGTGTTTACATACTTTTTAAACTATTGAATTTAATGAAAACAATTACATTTGAACATAATTGAGTATTATTTAAAGAGGAGACATTACTGCAGCAAGACAGAGTGAAGTGGCATTAACAAGATAATAACTACCAGCCTTCAAGCAAGACCAGTTAAATCTCAAAAGTGGATCACCAAAGGGCAAAGACACAATTTTAGCACTCATGACAATGAGGGAAAGCAATTGTGAAATGAAATATACTTAAGTGTAGATTGAGACTGATGGCAAAAAAAGTAAAAGGTATATTCTTTTAATAATTTAAACAAAATAAATCAACATGGTTTAAATCCAAGGTGATTCTACACAGTGCATAAAAGAATTCTGGGCAACAATAATGTAACGGAACAAAGGATTGGTTTAATAGAAGATTTATGAACGAGTCACAATTTGTTTCCAGAAATATTTCAAAATCGTTAAAGTTTAGAATTTGGAATACACAGGGATAACCAGAAAGATATTTGGAAAGGGCTCAAAGAATAAACACAACAAAATGCTATTTTTTTCCTAATCTTGGCAAGAAGATAGAATAAACTGTCCAGAGAATAACAACCTCATTGCATAGTTGTAAACTGTTTCACCATACTATAATAACCACAACACATTAATGAGAGGAGAATGCTGCTAAAAAGAAATGATTAGTAATAAGTTGGGAAATGACTTTATTCAAAAAATCACATTCTTGTTAAAAAAAAAAAAAGTAATGTTAAATTTCCAAAAGAAAATCAAGGATGCTGGAGCATTTGGTATTTAAATCAAGAGTCTGGAAGTATTAGGAAGCAAATGTTAGACTAGCATTTAGATTAAGAGAGAAGTAGTAAAAAAAGTGTACAAACAAAACAGAGAGAAAATAAATAATGAAATAAATACAGTACACTGTATTCATTACTGTGCTTGCCTATTTCCCCAGATGCACTAGTACTTAGAAGCCCTTCATGAATGTCACCCATCACTGAATCTTGCAAAAAGCCTAATATGACCCGCAAACCAAAAATTACACCCCATACACCAATACTCTAAATGCGCCTGAAAACAGACAACTGAGGACAGGGAAATGTGCAGAGGCGAGAACTTACACTTTAGCTCTTACAAGTCAATAAACCACTACCTCCATCTTCTGGCCCAGAAAAATGAAAGCATACTGTAGTAAGAAATAATGAAAAATGAAGAAGAAATTAATGAAAAGTTGAAGTTCAAACAGCACGCCAAACATTTAAAAAACACCAGCAATAACAACATAATGTAGGCATTCAAAGGGGCATAGATGTTTCATTGCACATGGCTGCCAAAGTCTGTGTGGACTGGTATGGACACCACGTTCAATTTCATTAGAAAGAAAACAACTTTCCTCATAAAGTTTTAAAGCTGATAAGCAATAGCATTTTAGAAACAAACCATTTTGGGAAAAAAGGAGTAATCTGTTACCTGTTCTGAAAAAACAGGAAGAAGCAAATTAATGCATTATTTTTTTGAAATAGAAACTGCACATCTAAATCAATATTAATAAAGATAACTCCAATACAAGAACAGACTGTATACTTTAGACACAAAGACTTGTGGGCAAAAGAAGGCAGTAGTGGCCATTGTAAAGGATAAAAATACACTGGCTGGGAAATTATTGATGGCCTCAGTGGCTTTATTTAAGCCATAAACTATCACATTGCCTGAACTAGGAGAAAAACCTAAGACATACAATGATGGGTAAACAATAAACCACTGTAGTACTGTTTCATGGGTTCTTTTCATAACTAGACTCATTGATTTTGTTCTTACAAGGTGAAAGGATTTAAATCAGGAAACACAAGAATTCTTTAAGCTTTGAAGAATAAACTAGAGGATCTTCCAGCTTCATGAAGAACAGTTTGGCTATCCAAGGAACTGAGAAAATGCATTATCAAAATGTTTGGACACGAAGAATTACCATTGGAAAATGTGTTCTTGTTGCATCTTTCAAGAGAAAAAAAATCATGCAGACTGGGAAAAATTACTAGCTACAGTTTCTTAAAAAACTTCACTGGCTCCCCTTTTTCTGAATTCTCCTTGATGTTGACAAGCCCAAGATTAATTTATTCTAATTTGCATAGGAAATTTGTGACTTGACATTCCAATTTATTTTCATGGTGGTTTACCAAATTCAGCTTAACCCTGAACTCTTTGATGATTTTTTTGATCATATTTAACTTCAGTTATATCACACTATATTAGAATGATCTCTTCCTAAAAGAAATTTGATGTAGCAGCAACACGGTCCATCCTATATTTCTTGATATTCTCAGGAAAAAGCAGACATTTAAAGGTTAACTGCATCTTCACCAGAGGTAGTGTCTTCTCAAGGGTGGAAACTTCATTCTGAGACCTTCAGATAGTAGACACTGTTGGTGACCCTTAGTAAAAAGTAAGAAATATAAATTATTTATATCAGATTAAATCTGCTGGAGAATAGGGTAAAAAAGTGGTCTTATGGAATTTTTAGTAATATATAATAATGTTTTACATTTTATTACAAGTATATATATATATATATATATATATATATATATATATATATATATATATATATATATATATATATATAGTATATATATGAGGCTATAACAATATAAATTATTGAACACAAGAAAAACGATTGAGTGTAACTCAAGGGTTAACTAAAAGCAACTTAAAGCTGAAAGTGCAAGAGGCTTATGCCTCTTCTTAGAGAAGTTACCAATGTAATTTTTCAAGGTTAGAATTAGGTAAATGAGTAAAAAACATGCCTCCAGAAAGTGGTGATAAACTGATGAGAAAGCCCATACACCCCTCCTATAAAGCGGTGATAAAATCAATAAAACAATCTGCAAAACACCCCTCTTAATAAAGCGGTGTTCAGAGTAATGGGAGAATCAACATGAGTCAGAAACTACTGGTAGTGTTAGTTGATTGGAGGAGGTAATAAAGTTCTGCATATTAAGAGTCAGATGACGTGATGTATTAGAGGGGGTAATGTAATCAGAAAAAAAAGTATAAAAGCAGATGAATTGTTTAATTGATTGCTAACTCTGTGGACTGAGACATTTGTGTATAACTGTGCAAATAAATAAATGTTCTGCATTGTCATCTGGGCTCCACAACTCCATGTTTGAAGATGAAGGAAATTTTTTTCCACAACAGTCTCTGAGAGATACTTCAGCATCCATCCATCTGCCAATTAAGTTCACATGATTCATTCTAGGAAACCATTTCTTTAAAGCCTTGTGGGTAATTTTATCAGCAGGAACATGCAAAAAATGCATTGATGGCTGAAATACAGTGCTAACATTTTTTTTTTGGTGGCAGTCAACATAAACAAATGGTGTATACATCAATACTTTTAATTAGGGCTGGGAATCAATTAAAAAAATGAACAAAGTAATCGCATACATGCATGTAATTCATCACGATTAATCACATCTAACATTAAAATGTAATTACAAAATGAAAATATATAATTATGAAATAGATACACACAGAATAAAAATGTAGAATCAATACAAAGGAATTAAAAAAATAATGGCCTATTTAAACTTAAACAATGACCTAAACCTGAAGTTTTAACAAAATATTACTAGAGCAAGTACAACCCTAATTTGAATGCCTTCCTAAAAGGCAAGTTGAAAAGACGGCAATAAGAAATTGAGGCCAATGGATCAAAGTTGGCATTTTAACAAGGGTATATTTTTTGTCTGAAATAGTGGGAGTTAAAGTGGCCCGAATTGGATTTAACTCTTTAGACGCACGTTAAATCCCACAGTTCACTGGTGCAGATAAGCGATCGAGTGTGCCAGGTTTACCAGTGCATTAAAATAGTGAACCCACATTGGACTGCATAAAATTCACATGTACTCAATACGTGAAATATGAATTCCTTTCGTAACTTGTGTGAATAAGAAGCTGCGAGCTAGTAAGTAGATGGCTAAATAATGTCATTTCCTTTTACTATAAATTAGTGCAGTGGTTAGCGGTGCTGCTTCGCGGATTTAACGATCTGGGCTTAAATGCATAGCCTGCTTTTATAAACTTGCCAATATCCATTTCTGTGGACTGTAACTGTGTGAGGAAAATATCAGATTGTTCAGTGATATGTCCTGTTTCCAGAAAATGATGTACTGTAACACGCGATGGCATTTGGTGCTCATCTGAATGTATGAGGAGCACACGCAGTATTGGCCGGTGCGACCTTAAAGCACCTGGTGCACAGCCTATGGTAAGTGGTGGGCACGACATATATACATGGTGGGCATGAGATAATAAGTTGTCAGCACTAAATTGTTTCCCAGGAAGAAAAAAACACCATATCTCCTCAGGTGCTCCATACGAGTGAGCAGACGAATATCTGTAAACATAAAGCACGTACCCAAACCCTTACCCCCCCACAAGCCTAATTTAACCATAGTGTAACAGGGTATGCAATGGGCATTTCGTCACTGACGTTCTGGGCAGTACCTGACATACGTCACAGGTATTGCAAGCTGCAGTTAAACCCATCTCCTACCATCCCACACTCCTTTAATAAATAAAAGCCCAGCCGTCTCCTTTTTTATATCACCGCACTACAAGAGCTGGAAGTGATGACAAACTGAAGCGCCGAAGCCTTGGTAAAGGCATAATTAGGTAGCCCCGAAGCACACTTTTGTAATATTTTTATCTAACATTATCTCGTACGTACATGAAAACATCTCGTACGTACGTGAAACTATCCCGTACGTACGCGAAAACATCTCGTATGTACGGGAAAGTATCCCGTACATACACAAAAACATCTCGTATGTGCGGGAAAGTATCCCGTACGCATGAGATAAGGGTTATCCCATAATTTTTTTTCACTGTGCGGTTCAGAGCTTCCGTAAATATGCATACATGAGCCACAGGAAAATGTGTCCAAAGTGCTCATTAAGTGCTGTGTGTTTTTTTGCTGCCACCATTCGGACAGCTTAGCACGTCTAAGAGCTTATTTGTTTAGTAGAATCGTGGTGTGCCTTGGGATTTTTTGGGTTACATGAAGTGTGCCACCTCAGAGAAAAGGTTGGAAAATACTGGTCTATCTATACTTTAGTTGCTGGCAAGCTAAAAAAAGATCTCCATAGCTGCTATCTTGCTTAAAAACTGACTCCATGCATTACTGGGATGGTTATGTTACATTTTTTGCATAAATTAGTGAAGATACTGCAAACTGTAATAATGGGTAGGGATAATAAATACCCTTCTATTTCATAGAATTTTGTCATTATATTAGGGCAGTCAGCACTGGAAGCTGCCTGGCAGACCAGCATGAGAAGGGGTATTGAATTAATCTGACCAACAAAATTTCTCCTATCAGTGGTATGATGGGCATTATGTGTACGAGGTGAGAGACAAAAATAACTGGAGTGAGCTTGGGGCTTTCCTGGAAGGTCGGCTGAACGTGAATCATAGAACTATATCCCCTCCTACACGCCCTCTCAATTCACCAACCGGCTAGGTATATCCTGTGAATAGCCCAGTCAGTATGTGCACAACAATCGCTACACGAGTTGGCACTATAATGTCGGGTGAATAAATCAAACAGTGAATCAACATCAAATTTCTCGCATAATTGAACAAAACGGCCACATGAAATAATAAAAACAGTATACAGTAATAGCAGTTTGTCTTGCGCACAAGTTTTTAAGTGGCAGAAATGTTTCAAGGAAGGACAAGAAAATGTGGAAGACGTTCAATGCCCAGGGCAGGGGGGTTTGCTTCACCAAGACAACCCTCCCACGCACAATGCTTTTTCCGTAAAGCAGTTTTTGACTGACAAAAACATTCCTGTCCTCGATCATCCTCCCTATTCACCCGATTTAGCTCCCTGTGATTTTTAAAATCAAAAGTAACCTGAAGGGAACACATTTTTCTTCAGTGGATGAAGTAAAGACAGAAATGGCAAGCCTGTTGAAGAACCTCAAGCAAGAAGCCTTCCAGCACTGTTTCAATCAATGGAAGATATGTATGGAGCAGTGTAGAGATCAGGAGGGGGAGTATATAGAAGGTGACAATGTTTAGAATTGCTGTAATTCATCAATAAAAATATTTTTTTTACCAATCCGGTTATTTTTGTGCCTCACTTCATATATTGTGAGCAAGTGGCTATGGCGTACAAGGGCACGAGTTCAAAGCCTTTGACTTTAGTGTACTCTGAGTAAGTTACTTTCAACGTCAGTATATACAATAATTGTTCTATTGGTCTGTTTTTGCAAAGCACCTTAGCACTATAGAAACAGGGTATTTTAAAATGAGATTTTTGATTTCTTGCTTTTTAAAAAAATGCAGTACATCCTTTTCTTTAGAGGCAAATCAGGATATATCAGTTTTGTAACTGCCTACATGCACATTTCATCAATGTAGCCATCTCTAGCCACCTCTCATATCTGTGAATACAAATAAAAAAATAAATTATTTGATTGAAAGGTCAGTCTCACGAACAGTTTCAATAGCCCTGGGGAAAGCCATGTTTCTTCTTTAGTTAAAAGTATGACTGGTATTACTACAAGTATTTTGAGGTTAAATATATTATATCACCAAGGTTTAAAAACAGCATTTCATGACTGTTGTAGAGGTTCTAAACATCACTAGATAATAAGACACTTTGTGTATGCAACAATCAGTCTCTGCAATACTTAAGGTCAAATGTACAAATATGGAAGATATGGAATGCTATCATATTTTAAAATATGCACAGTAGTCTATATCTGCTTAAACTGCAGATAATCTGTATACCATGTTCACAATCTGCCATTACTTTGGCACAAGTCCTGTTTTTAATCAGCTCCATTCTTTAAAACTAGGCAGTACTCATAAACAAGTAATTAGGATACAGTCACACTTGTTTTAGAATTTGTAAATATTTCAATTTTTCAATGTTGAAAAAGTTAATTTTCTGTGATAGATAGATAGATAGATAGATAGATAGATAGATAGATAGATAGATAGATAGATAGATAGAAGTTGTAGAATACCACACTTATTTGCATTAAAGTTTTCCCCTTGTTCTTCTGGATATACTCTGGACCTTTCTGTTTCCATATGACATGAAGGTTAATTGATAACTCTAAATTCACCTAATATGAGCAAGTGTAGATTTCTAAGTGTGTGCTGTTTGGTATTCTTCACAGAGCTCTCTCTTAGCTTGTTCCTAATACTGAAGGATTTGGCACCTCAAAATTCTGTAATTGATAAAGTGGTGGAAATGGTCTGAAAATGGTCAAATGAATAAATGGATTTATAATGCAATAAAAATGTTATTATAATGTTTCAGTTTAAAAAAAATGTGTACAAAATCATGAAATCAAATGCAGAAAAGTAGGTACATTTGTACAGCCATAACCAAATTAGTCCTTTGTGACACAGTAATAAAAATAAATATATTGTTGCAAATTTGATTTTGGCTGTGGGCACATGCTGTGGAGATGGATGTTGGTTATGTGCCTATAGCCAATTACTTGCTGTTGGAGCACAAATTATCATAACCCTAAATTGCTTAAAAGCACAAGAGGAGTCAATAAAATAGATGCGCATGCAGTAACTTTAAAAATGATTTTCTGGCTTGTGTTGTTTATTATCTATAACATGGCTTTTTCATTAGACTATCCTTTTATTGAAAGCCTTTTGGATTTTATCATTTGAATAAAGAAGCAACATCCAACAATTGAGGTGAAGATAATGGAATGTGTAGTTCAAACATTCTCAAACTAATAAATAGCTAAGAATCCATGCATCCAGCAGACAATAGCTTTTGTCAGTGGTAAGCAGCTTGTAATAGAGCATGCTGTCACAACAGATCAACTATTAATATTGCTTTTAAAAACACTAAGGCTTTGTAAAAATGTAAACCAATGCTTTGATAAAATGACATGTGTGTGTTTCTTTTATTGCTTGGCCATTTTGTGTTAGTATACTATTTTTAAGTGCTCTATGTCTGTTAATTAATGCCTACAGTAAGATCAATAATGTGGAAACAATTAAGTGATACAAAAATAATGTGTCAAGAATTCAACTAAACATCCATCCATTTGCCAACCCGCTGAATCCAAACAAAGGGTCACGTGGGTCTGCTGGAGCCAATCCCAGCCAACACAGGGCACAAGGCAGGAACCAATCCTGGGCAGGGTGCCAACCAACCACAGGACACACACAAACACAACCACACACCAAGCACACACTAGGGTCAATTTAGAATCGCCAATCCACCTAACCTGCATGTCTTTGGACTGTGGGAGGAAACCAGAGCGCCCAGAGGAAACCCACGCAGACACGGAGAGAACATGCAAACTCCACGCAGGGAGGACCCGGGAAGCAAACCCAGGTCCCCAGGTCTCCCAACTGCAAGGCAGCAGCGCTACCCACTGCGCCACCGTGCCGCCCCTTCAACTAAACACATACATTAAATAAAAGAAAATGAAATGAAGTGGTTTTCTGGTCAAAATGCACTTATGAAGAAAGGAAGGCAGAACTACATCTTGCCTGACGAAGGGGCCTGAGTTGCCTCGAAAGCTTGCATATTGTAATCTTTCTAGTTAGCCAATAAAAGGTGTCATTTTGCTTGGCTTTTCTCCCTGGTGAAAGTAATGATTAGAGAGAATAGTGATGACATGACAGAACTAAGGGTTAAAGACTTTCAATTCCATTGAATTGGGTCCTCCCTGCGTGGAGTTTGCATGTTCTCCCCGTGTCTGCGTGGGTTTCCTCCAGGTGCTCCGTTTTCCTCCCACAGTCCAAAGACATGCAGGTTAGGTGCATTGGCGATTCTAAATTGTCCCTAATGTGTGCTTTGTGTGTGGGTGTGTGTGTGTGCCCTGTGGTGGGTTGGCGCCCTGCCCAGGGTTTGTTCCTGCCTTGTGCTGGCTGGGATTGGCTCCAGCAGACCCCTGTGACCCTGTGTTAGGATATAGCGGGTTGGACAATGACTGACTGACTGACACTTCCACTTATTAGGTCACCTCAGTAATAATAACAATAATTACAAGGTTTTGATGAAAAAAAGAACTGAAACATAACACAACACATAATGTTGAAACATAAACAGAAAACCTTTATGCAATATGTTCAAAAATATACATATATGTACATGTACAGTATATGACATGAGAGACCATTCAGTCCATGAAGCTTGTTTGGTTAACACGGCTCTGAATGTAACATGGTTTGGAGAATATTACCTGCATTTTAATATGACAAAAACTTTGTTCTATTCCTATGCAAACACAACACAAAGGCACCCAGATACCCCTTTCTGAGGGCTGATTATTTTAGACACAGTAGTATGCTTCAGTAAAATAAATGTAATAGTGCCACATCAGTGCTGTTTTTAGTGTTGTCATGTTCCTTTACTGTTTGTCTCCTCATTTGACTGTGTTTACTTGCTCAAAGTAGAGGTGAAAACTGCACAACTGCAAGAAACAGGTAAGAAGAAACAGAATGTACCAAGCCGAGGAGGGATTTTTAAATCCAGAGGGCTTAAGAATTTACGAGGGAGACAGCGGTTAGAAAATGGATGGATGGATGGATGGATGAAATATTTGGATAGTCTTGATCGGGGAAATTCTACAAAGCATTTTTTTCAGCAAATATGCTGTATTCTGTTTGCCTGATATATTCTTGGAAATCAGCCTTGTGGCCAGCTTAGACATTTTTTTCACAGTGCTCCATGATGCTTTACATGGCCAACAAGACTTCAGAGCTATAGCAGGCAAGCACAGAATTTTCAAGCATGTATAATATGATTGTTGCTGATGTTCTTTGCACATGCGTGATGACACGACTTGATCATTACTCCAGCTGGATTTCCACCCTGCATGTGTTTAAAATAAAAAAAACTTGCAGTTTTTTCATTTGAAGGGTACATTAGCTGTCCATAATGGGAATATTATGAATATTACCTTTGGATATATAACACTGATCCTGCTGTGCTTGTATCACAGTGCCAAATGCATAATTAGCCATGTGCCGCAATAACGCGTCAGAGCCCACTCTCTCCCCTTGTGAGAAAACACTGGAGATTCTGTGAAATAATGATATTAACAAAAGATTTATTGCTGGTTACAAGTCATTCCTGTCTTTTCATGGAAGAAAAAAGTGCAAAGCAGGTGCTCAGATACACGAGAAACAAAAAAGACGTTCCAGCTGCTCCTCGAGCTATGATTTTAAACAATGGAATGAGCAAGTCCCATGTTGCCACTTTGTGGTATCACCAATGTTTGCTCAAAGAGTGATATATTCTAGGAGCAATATATTCTAAGCCAACTTCTTTTTCTTTGGTTATATTCTTGAATAAAAGCGTGCTTGTTTTGTTATACTTGTATCTTTTGTGAAAGTGTTTATTTCATATTTGTACTGTCTTCACACATTATACACTTCATGTCTACATTTTGTCAATTATTACTAAAACATGAAAGAGTTTCTTTTTTAGTTATGTGTTCAATAATTCCTGCCTCGCATTTCATCCTACATTTACACAGATTGTTGTAGACAGGCAGGGTGGGGGGGGGGGGGGGGGGGGGGGGGGGGAAGGTTGGAGGGTGTTGATGGGATAGCAGGCTGCT